>NC_041394.2:232185126-232315126 GCF_900747795.2 Erpetoichthys calabaricus
ATAGCGAATTTCTCGTATCTAGAACAAACTTCCCCATTGAAAATAATGGAAATCCAGTTAATCCGTTCTGCACCCCAAATATATTAACATAAAAATCAATTTTCCTAACAAATAACACTGATAAATTATATATACTGTAGTCTACCTTTAATAAATAACACTGGTAAATAATAACTGATTATTAAAAGAATCAAAACAGGTGTCCAAAGTGCAGTAGAGCATTCAATAAATCTTTAAATAAATAATCCTTAAAACAGTTGTGAAGTGGAGGTTTAAAATACACAAGAATAACAATCCTTTAACACGAGGTTAAAACGTCAAAAGGATGCAGCCTTTAAAAAACAGATGACAATCCCCGGTGCTTCTTCTCTGTTAGCGTCTCACCTGCGGTCTCTGCAACAGGCGAGACACTCTTAATGTAGCTGACCTTCTCTACACCGTCCTGCTTCAGCTGTTTGGCTTGCCTGTTCAGCTCACTGTTCAGCTACACGCGAGCCTGCACTCGCTCGCTCGCTCTCCCGCACCGCCTGCCTGCGCCTGCGCGCTCTCTCTCTCTCTCTCTCTCTCCTTCTCCTTCCCCCTCTTAACCGGCTCGCGCTTCTCTATATATGCGGGGAGGAAATGGCAGCTGCAGCCCATCAGCCACAGGAACAATCATGGATGTGGGCAGTTTCCCACCTGTGCACTTAAGTGACAAACGCAGACACCGCAGATCGCGGCTCGCAACTGCTACCACGCCCCCTCGCTAAGCCGCGAGCTATACCCACAGCCTGGCTCGTGACTCGTTACGCAAGCCAATGCTCGCATTTAGATCTGAATTTTTCGCTCATACTTTCCTCGTATTTTGAATTTCTCGTATATAGAGGTGATCGTATCTCGAGGTTCCACTGTATATATATATGTGAATGTATGTATGTATATATGTATATCTATATATATATATATATATATATATATATATATATATATATATGTAGATATGTATATATATGTGTATATATATGTAGATATATATATATGTAGATATGTAAATATGTATATGTATATATATGTGTCTGTATGTGTGTGTATATATATATATATATATATATATATATATATATGTGTGTATGTATGTATGTATGTCTGTATATATATATATATATATATGTATGTGTATGTATGTATGTGTATATGTATATATGTATATGTGTGTGTGTATGTATGTGTGTATATGTATGTGTATTGTGGGGAACAGCCCAGACACAGACAGGAAGACATCATATTTTCACCCAACACACGTTTATTCATATTATATACAGTGCACATACCCAGTGCCTCGGCACCAATCACCCCTTTAAGTCCTGGCCACCACACAATGCCTTATCAGTCTCTGGTCCGCCTCCACTCCTCTCCACCAAGCTTCGTCCTCTTCCACCCGACTCTCGCCCCTGACTGGGCTCCAGCTGCATCCTGAGGGCCTGTAGCCACACCCCTGTGTGGCGGAAGCCCCAGCAGTGAAACCGGAAGTCCACTGGGTGTCTCCATCTCTCTTCCCCCCAGCACTTCCCGGTGTGGCGGAAGTACTGAGGTCCAACATTCCCAAGGAATCGGGGCGCCCCCTGGCGGTGACCACTGGCCCCTACAGGGTTGAGCTTCCAAGCTCCGTATCCGTGGTCCCCAAAGCCACCAGGGAGGACGCCCCCTTGTGTCCTGGAGGAGGCACAAGCCCTCCTCCACTCCTCCCGGGCACCACAGTATATATATGTTGATATGTGTATATATATAAATGTATACAGTAATCCCTCGCTATATCGCGCTTCGCCTTTTGCGGCTTCACTCCATCACGGATTTTATATGTAAGCATATTTAAATATATATCGCAGATTTTTTGCTGGTTCGCGGATTTCTGCGGACAATGGGTCTTTTAATTTCTGGTACATGCTTCCTCAATTGGTTTACCCAGTTGATTTCATACAAGGGACGGTATTGGCAGATGGCTGAGAAGCTACCCAACTTACTTTTCTCCCTCTCTCTCTTGCGCTGACTTTCTCTAATCCTGACGTAGGGGGATTGAGCAGGGGGGCTGTTCGCAAACCTAGACGATACGGACACTCGTCTAAAAATGCTGAAAGATTATCTTCACGTTGCTACCTTCTGTGCAGCTGCTTCCTGAAGCGACATGCTGCACGGTGCTTCGCATACTTAAAAGCTCGAAGGGCACGTATTGATTTGTGCTTCTTTGTTTTTCTCTGTCTCTCTCTCTCTCTCTCTCTCTCTCTGCTCCTGACGGAGGGGGTGTGAGCTGCCGCCTTCAACAGCTTTGTGCCGCGGTGCTTCGCATACTTAAAAGCCAAACAGCCCTATTGATTTGTTTGCTTTTCTCTATCTGTCTGACATCTGCTCCTGACGCGCACTCCTTTGAAGAGGATGATATGTTTGCATTCTTTTAATTGTGAGACGGAACTGTCATCTCTGTCTTGTCATGGAGCACAGTTTAAACTTTTGAAAAAGAGACAAATGTTTGTCTGCAGTGTTTGAATAACGTTCCTGTCTCTCTACAACCTCCTGTGTTTCTGCGCAAATCTGTGACCCAAGCATGACAATATAAAAATAACCATATAAACATATGGTTTCTACTTCGCGGATTTTCTTATTTCGCGGGTGGCTCTGGAACGCAACCCCCGCGATGGAGGAGGGATTACTGTATATATGTGGATGTGTATATGTATATGAAGCACAGGTATTTTGCTAGTCTATACTAATAAAAGGCAAAGCCCTCACTGACTCACTGACTCACTCATCACTAATTCTCCAACTTCCCGTGTAGGTAGAAGGCTGAAATTTGGCAGGCTCATTCCTTACAGGTTACTTACAAAAGTTAAGCAGGTTTCATTTCGAAATTCTATGCGTTTCGGTCATAACGGTCGACAACGTCCACTGTGTTAAACTTTCTTATTTATGGTGCCATCTTCATGAAATTTGGTAGGCGGATTCCCTGCGCTAACCGAAACCGATGTACATACTTATTTCGGTTGTATGACGCCACTGTCGGCCGCCATATTGAACTTTCCAACGGTCTTTGTTACTTATGGGCCCATCTTCAAGAAATTTGGTATGCGGGTTACCAACGCTAACTGAATCCTACTTACGTACATATATACGTCCATAGCCTGCAGCTCGGTCGCCGTGTGAGGTGGCAATGTGTCCCCCATCCCCACCCCTCCCACGTAGTTGGCTGTCTGCCTATATTGCGTCCTCCATCCCCACGCCTCTCACATAGTTGGCTGCCTGCCTATATAAGGCCATCCGTCGCTCTAGTCTCTTCATTCCCTTCCTTGCTTCACCATGGTATTCACGTCTCTCTGCTGATAACTGCGCCTTTTTATTTAATCCACGGCTTCTCTGCTGTTTTATTGTTCGTTTATTACAATTATAGTTATTGTGTAGGTATTTTAGACTTAGTTTACATTGTTCAGGTACCCATTTCCTTTATCGTTCCAACCGTACCCCCATTAACATGTCTATCGAGGTGATCACCATCGATCAAAGAACTGCCACTTACCGAGTGGTTTCCATGCCTTGAGATGGCGCCTGCCTTTTCCATTCTCTGTGTTACATATTGCACGGCCGTATCAGGCTCACTCTTGATATCCTGAGGAACATTGTGTCTTATGTATTGAATGACTGGGTCAGGTTCAAGGTGTGGACTGATGACGGTACAGGAGATAATTATACTACACAGGAACACTATAAGAGTGAAATGCATAAGCCCTTCATCTATGGTTCTGCATGTGAGTTGATGGCTGCCGCTGAATTGTTTGGTTGTCGCTTTCACGTGTACCGAAATGGCCAAATATTTTACACCTTTGGACAACCGCCAATGCCTCTTAAACATCTTAGATTCACAGGTGACGATTTGAGTAGTGGACACTTTGATGTTTATGAATGTGTCAACTCTCAAAAGCTGGATGCGAAGTTATCGATGAAACCGGTTGTATGCTTACAATGCTTGACAGATGCCGAATGTCACTTCAACACAACAAGTCCTGCAAATACTAACGTAATTGAAACAAACCATGAAACACAAACCGATTATGACAGCAGCAATCCAAGCTGTGAGAAAACAGTAAAAAGGAAGCGTGTCAGACGTCATGGTACATTTTCTGATGCAGCTAGACGGAAACAATTTTGTGACGCTGCTGCCAAATACTCGCAGGCAAATCCACAAGTTCATAGAGACGCTGTCGCTAAATACTCGCAGGCAAATCCACAAGTTAATAGAGACGCTGCTGCTAAATACTCGGAGGCAAATCCACAAGTTCATAGAGCTGCTGTCGCTAAATATTCGCAGACAAATCCACAAGTTAATAGAGACGCTGCCGCTAAATACTCGCAGGCAAATCCACAAGTTCATAGACATGCTGCCGCTAAATATTCACAGGCAAATCCACAAGTTAATAGAGCTTCTGTTTCTAGGTACGATCCCAATAATGAAAAGTGGCTCATACGAAAACAACAGGTTTGGCTCAAAAAAGCTGATTGTGGATTTGCGTGCGACCCAAACATACATTATGAATCTGACAAAACAGTACACATTGGATCCATGGATGTTCACTGTGAGTATTGTCAAGCTCATAGGTGGAAATGTGAGTCTCCTGGTTTGTGCTGTAGTGGTGGTAAAGTCTCTCTCACTCCTTTACATAAGCTATTTTGCTAGTTTATTATACCACTGGATGTGGCACTCACACAGTCAGACAGCTTGCCATTATAAGTTATAGCAACTGGCACACACAACATCAAATAATTTGTGATTGTTTCATCAACTTTAAATGTAAAAGCCCAAAAATGACCAAAAACACCATGGAAATGAACACTCTTGAGACATATACCAACTTTGCCCTGGGTTTTTCTGAAGATGAGTGCACTTAAGACATGGACAAGATAGGGAATAATCACAAGACAACCATAAGTTCTCAGTGCACAGTTTAATCAATAGTTACAGTACATCCGGAAAGTATTCACAGCGCATCACTTTTTCCACATTTTGTTATGTTACAGCATGAAGCATGCACAGAGGAATGAAATTAATCTGCAACTAATGTATCTACCTTATTTTCTGAACAAGTTGTATCCATTAAAAGGAGGTGAAGCTACAATGCATCCAGAAAGTATTCACAGCGCATCACTTTTTCCACATTTTGTCATGTTGCAGCCTTATTCCAAAATGGATTAAATTCATTTTTTTCCTCAGAATTCTACACACAACACCCCATAATGACAGCATGAAAAAAGTTTACTTGAGGTTTTTGCAAATTTATTAAAAATAAAAAAATTGAGAAAGCACATGTACATAAGTATTCACAGCCTTTGCTGTGAAGCTCGAAATTGAGCTCAGGTGCATCCTGTTTCCCCTGATCATCCTTGAGATGTTTCTGCAGCTTAACTGGAGTCCACCTGTTGTAAATTCAGTTGACTGGACATGATTTGGAAAGGCACACACCTGTCTATATAAGGTCCCACAGTTGACAGTTTATGTCAGAGCACAAACCAAGCATGAAGTCAAAGGAATTGTCTGTAGACCTCCGAGACAGGATTGTCTCAAGGCACATATCTGGGGAAGGTTACAGAAAAATTTCTGCTGCTTGGAAGGTCCCAATGAGCACAGTGGCCTCCATCATCCGTAAGTGGAAGAAGTTCGAAACCACCAGGACTCTGCCTAGAGCTGGCCGGCCATGTAAAATGAGCGATCGGTGGAGAAGGGCCTTAGTCAGGGAGGTGACCAAGAACCCGATGGTCACTCTGTCAGAGCTCCAGAGGTCGTCTGTGGAGAGAGGAGAACCTTCCAGAAGGACAACCATCTCTGCAGCAATCCACCAATCAGGCCTGTATGGTAGAGTGGCCAGACGCAAGCCACTCCTTAGTAAAAGGCATATGGCAGCCCGCATGGAGTTTGCCAAAAGGCATCTGAAGGACTCTCAGACCATGAGAAAGAAAATTCTCTGGTCTGATGAGACAAAGATTGAACTCTTTGGTGTGAATGCCAGGCGTCACGTTTGGAGGAAACCTGGCACCATCCCTACAGTGAAGCATGGTGGTGGCAGCATCATGCTGTGGGGATGTTTTTCAGCGGCAGGAACTGGGAGACTAGTCAGGATAAAGGGAAAGATGACTGCAGCAATGTACAGTGACATCCTGGATGAAAACCTGCTCCAGAGCGCTCTTGACCTCAGACTGGGGCGACAGTTCATCTTTCAGCAGGACAACGACCCTAAGCACACAGCCAAGATATCAAAGGAGTGGCTTCAGGACAACTCAGTGAATGTCCTTGAGTGGCCCAGCCAGAGCCCAGACTTGAATCCGATTGAATATCTCTGGAGAGATCTTAAAATGTCTGTGCACCGACGCTTCCCATCCAACCTGATGAAGCTTGAGAGGTGCTGCAAAGAGGAATGGGCGAAACTGGCCAAGGATAGGTGTGCCAAGCTTGTGGCATCATATTCAAAAAGACTTGAGGCTGTAATTGCTGCCAAAGGTGCATCGACAAAGTATTGAGCAAAGGCTGTGAATACTTATGTACATGTGCTTTCTCAGTTTTTTATTTTTAATAAATTTGCAAAAACCTCAAGTAAACTTTTTTCACGTTGTCATTATGGGGTGTTGTGTGCCGAATTCTGAGGAAAAAAATTAATTTAATCCATTGTGGAATAAGGCTGTAACATAACAAAATGTGGAAAAAGTGATGCACTGTGAATACTTTCTGGATGCACTGTATATTATACATACAGGTGGTGCAGTGGTAGTGCTGCTGCTTTACAATAAGGAAATTGTGGGTTCGCTTCCCGGGTCCTCCCTGTGTGGAGAGTGTTTTGAGTAGTGAGAAAAGCGCTATATAAAAGAATTATTATTACAAGTCACCATAGAAAATGAATGTCCTACCTGAGAGCATTTTTACTAGTTTTTTTTATAACAGACGAAAATCTAATTGCAAGGCTATAACCTTCAATATAAGTAAGTACATGATGTAAATATGTGATGTAAAAGAGCATTCCTGTCTGGAGGACAAGTACTTAATGACCTTACAGAGAGACAAATAGATGACTCAGAAACTTAATAATAATAACCATACCATACTATTGTATATTGCTTCTATTATTACTTTGCTTCTATCATAACTTCCAGGGCTTTCTATTTACGTTAATACAAGTTTAAACTAATACTGAATAATACATAAAATAATATAATACTGCTCAGCTTCAATACCACCTATTTTACCACAGCCCAAGGAAAAATAACCTCACTCTGTCACCATTGATGAAAACCACTGCAATTGTTACAAAAATGCATGTATTTCTAACAAATGCGCAAGCTCACAATTAGTGGTTGGGGCATTTTAAAAATCTAATGGCTGCACCACCAGTTGAATGGCATAGTAATGCAGTGGTTAGTGCTACTACCTTACATTTCTAAGGATCTAGCTCTGGTCTGGCTCTGGATCAGGGGCTTCATGTATACATTTTTCTTACACTCAGAAACATGTGTAAACCATTTCTTATACTAATGTTGGGATTTTTAATAAAACAAACGAGTAGAATTTGGCTTAATGTTTTGTAGTCATCCATGAATCCTATGCAAACATTTCAGTGGCAGCAATACAATGAAATTAACCTTAACTCTCATTTAGTTGCACATTTTAATGAGACACTCAATACAGCTGTCTTCAACGTTAGTAATAACTCCTAATATATGCTCCTAATGGTAATTGGGTCAGTATGTAGATGATCTGTTTTGTCTATATAAAGCGTATGCTGTATGTTGTATGACACAACTGGCAATGGCAGCATTAGCTGTTTTTCAGGATATTACCAATGGCAGGCAATGCAAGGCGCACGCTTTTAGAGATTACAATGATTTTTTTGGCTCCTGATGATGGCTGGCTAATAAGCCAATTTAGACTTCCTAGAGCCATCCTTTTTGGGTTGTTTGCTGAAGTGAAGCATATATTTCACAGACCATCACATGGAAATCAAGCAGTCCTTGTCCCATTGTAGATAGATAGATAGATAGATAGATAGATAGATAGATAGATAGATAGATAGATAGATAGATAGATAGATAGATAGATAGATAGATAGATAGATAGATAGATACTTTATTAATCCCAGGGGGAAATTCACAATTGTAGGTTCCAGTGAGGAATCTTGTAGTCATCACAGCCATATCATGCTATCTGTTTGGGATGGTATAATTAAGATGCTACCAAATACATCCAATTCTCTTACAGTCAAGGGTAGCAAGCAGAGATCAAAAGGCAATCTGCAGCAAATGCTGATTTTTCTAATGTCATCAGTGTGATTGACTACACACAGGTTGTGATAAAGGCACCATCACAGAATGAAATTGTTTTTGTAAACAGAAAGAACTTTCATTCTATTAACATTTAAATAATATGTGATACTTTAATGTGTGTAATGTTGTTGCAAGTCAGCTTGCCTCAACCCACAATTTCTTCATTTTATCAAATAGTAGTGTAGGACGCAGACTTCAGGGTCATTGCTGTGTGTGATGGTTAGCTTGAGGTAAGTAAGCCTAATTGATAGGTGTGCAGTAAATTACAGACAACTTGTATAATCTTTCTTTCAGATGATAGTGGGTACCCTCTCAGAGACTGGCTCCTCACACCAGTCACCAACCTGCAAACACCACAGCAGAGGATATATAGTGAAAGGCATTACTGCTCACAATCAGTGATAGAAGGAAAGATTGGTTATTAAATGGTATATGGAGGTGTTTGGACTTGTTGGGCAGTACACTGCTGTAGAACTCCACAAATGTTTTCCTCATCATGATGGGTTGTGCAGTACTGCGCAACATAGGGCAGAAACACAGTCTACCTCTGCCACCAGAAATGGGCTTAAATGAGCAAATGGATGATCCAGACCCTGTCCCTCAGGACATCAGCTCATTGGCAATTGTAATACATTTGCACGTTGTATGTCAAATGTAATGAGACTAAAGTACTGTTTATTTTCAACATTTATATTTACATGGGGGCTGCACGGTGGCGCAGTGGGTAGCGCTGCTGCCTCGCAGTTGGGAGACCTGGGGACCCGGGTTCGCTTCCCGGGTCCTCCCTGTGTCTGCGTGGGTTTCCTCCGGGCGCTCCGGTTTCCTCCCACAGTCCAAAGACATGCAGGTTAGGTGGATTGGCGATTCTAAATTGGCCCTAGTGTGTGCTTGGTGTTTGTGTGTGTACTGCGGTGGGTTGGCACCCTGCCCAGGATTGGTTCCTGCCTTGTGCCCTGTGTTGGCTGGGATTGGTTCCAGCAGACCCCCGTGACCCTGTGTTCGGATTCAGCGGGTTGGAAAATGGATGGATGGATATTTACATGGCTAAAGTATTTTTTTTCACAAGTTCAGTGAGAATGTTCTTAATATTTTGCAGCTTTGTGCAGAGAACCGGCATCAGACACAAGGCATGAATAATAAGAATCCATTCTTACTGTGTTTGTAGTACCTCATCAGTCAAAACATGTTTTGAGGGTCTGTCAACACTGGCGGAGGTCTCTTGCTCTTTCTACTTGGCAAATTGCAATCAACAAAATGATTAAATAATAAACACTTAAGGGCACATGTTAGTCATGTGTGTTCATTCCCAACTTGCACAATTGTGCTGTGTTCCAATTGGCCATGATTAGTGTAGTAGCCTACTGGATTATGATATTGAATATTGTAAAATGAATGTACTCACCCACATTGCCTTGATGTATTACATCAGAATCATAGTCTGGCAGAAGGTGACAGATTGCTGTTCCTCTACAACAGCTGCAATTTGCTGGTCAAAGGGACTGAGGTTGGGTATACCGATACCCCTACTGTTAGCATGTACACTTTGCTGGTGTTCTGCAATCTTCCTTTTCACTCCAACCATCACTGCTCTGATGTTGTAGCATTTACTGCTGCTGTTACTTGCTCCCACACTCAATTTTTTATTTTTCTTTTATTGGTGACTTCCACAGAAAGACCGGCAAAGATAATGCTTTTGCATCCACTTTGGTCAATAATTCTTCAAGTTTGCATTTGCTGAAGTTTCTTTTTCTGTTTTTTTTTTTACCGTTGTTCTTCCAAGGTTTGTAGTATAGATGTCACTCAGGAACTTGGGCAAATTTATATGGTGATTAGGTCATGCATATTCAGAAAGGACATTTTTAAACCTTACGTGGTTACTGAGGAAGTGGCTACAAATGCGTACACATGTTCACAGTTTTAAAGTGATGTGAGACTTTTAAAGGCAATTGGTGTGGAACCTGGTGTGCATATGGTTTTATAAATCCGATTTTGTTTGTGTATATGCCATGTTTGCTTTTCTTGCAAATCTAAGCAAGTTTTATACATGAGGCCCCTGGTCACTGACTTTGGGTAGTTTATGCATTTTATCTGTCCACTGTCCAGATGTGCTTCCTGTAGGTGTTCCTCTTTTCTGCCGCATTCCAAAGAAGTGCAGTTCACATTTAAGATTTTTAAGGTTTTTTGCTTAGTGATATTTAAATGAGAAAAGATTAAACTTTCATTCATTGATATCCCAAATAAACACAAACAAAAATCACTTAATGACAACATGTTAAATTTTGCATAAAAATTCTGAAATATTTGCATAATTTAAAACCATGCTTTCACTCCTTTGAACAATTTGATAATAAATATTTACTTGTATATTTTCACAATTAGAATTAAAACACTCTTAACTCCTCAAATTTTACTGCCTCTGTTTTGTTTTGTTAAAAAGCTTTAGGCCACTACAAAGAAGGAATTTTTTGGGAGAAATTTGCTCTGGTCTTGAAAATGAATTTGATTTCCTGAAAGTACGTTTTGCAAGTAACGAAAATTTATTATGAGCTGAGATTATTTCCAGTTTCATAATCATCATTCTCCTCTGAAACACACTTATGAGGTCATCCATGTCTACGTCTTACATCTTGTAAAGTGCTGGGACATTGTCAAATTTTGATTTGCCAGACCACTAAAGCTGTCAATGAAGCAAAAAATGATCAGAGACTTGATCACACCACAATAAAAAGGGAACATGTCATCCCTGAAACCAGGGGCCTCATGTATAACAGCGTGCGTAGAACTCACACTATAACATGGCGTAAGCACAAAAGCGGGAATGTGCATACGCACAGAAAAATCCAGATGCAGGAATCTGTACGTACGCAAACTTCCACGTTCTTCTGCTACATAAATCCCGATCAGCGTGAAAAGTAACGCACGTGCACGCGCCTGCTGTTCCGCCCCTACTTCTCCCAGAATTACGCCTCTTTGAATATGCAAATCAATATAAATAGCCCTTAAGCTCAGCCTTCTGTGAAAAGACAATGGAAAAAGCATGGGGGAAAATAAAAGAATTTCAGCGAATACCAAGTGGAGGCAAGGAAAAACATACTATTTGTTGGTTTAAATAGTGGTATAAACAAGAAAAGGAAGTTGATCGAGTGACAGAGAGTGTTGGAGAAACTTGAAAGCTCAAGTTCACAAAGTCGCACAGTGCCCACAATTTGAGCGTGGAAACATTCATACGCAACATTTCTGTGCGTACACACCGTTTATACATGAGGCCCCAGGTCCACTTCCCCAACCTGAGTCAGAGAGCTGTATGAAAAGAAATCCCACTTTGATGTAGTTCCTCGTGTAGATTAAGACAACAGAAACAGATTAGCAGTGAATTACATGCTTATTTTAGAAAAGAATGAATGAATTCTTGGCCAGATTCTAACAAATTCCCCTACAAGATTCTAACAAATTCATATGTGAGGTATGTTATGATTCTTCCATCTTACCAAAACAAGTCTGTATATAGACAATGTAGTATAAAAACTTAAAGTGGATTTTTCATCCCATAATGTTATGCCAGCTGTCGATAGTCAAATTCTCTGAATAAATTTTATAGTAAAGTCAAAGATGAATATGGTTCTGAGATATGCAAATACAGTGATTCATGCCTGGTGCAGTGTCTTTGGAAGAATGCTATGCTTTCTAGCTTCCTCAAGTATTACCAACATTAACTACTGTAGTCTAATGAATTTTTTTAATAAAATTCTGCAGGAAAGTTGTCTACATCTACAGCTTTCTTGCTTTGCAGTGAGTTTATAATATCTTGAATGTCACCGTATTATGATTTTAGTTCTTTTTTTAATTTCTGGAATTCATCTCCATGCTTCTTTTGATAATGTAATTTTGTTTTGTGCTTTTTGTATTTCTGTAATTTTGTTTTGTGATTTTGGTGTTTTTTATCATTATCTTTATGATATTTCTTCACTTTTGTTGTCATTTTCTATTGTAAGTTGGATAGAATGCTCTGCTATTTTGTGTGTGTGTTTGCCTGACCACAGTCATATTATTTAAGGTCATTACGTCCATTGCCATTAACTTGCCATGAGGTCACATAATCTATTATGTCATAGTTCCTTGACTGTAAAGGATGGTGACACTGTTGATCTCTACAATCTATATATATAATTCACTAAGTCCATGGCAAGCAAGACGCACACAAGACCGAGCCCCGCCCACCAACAATTCACTAAGCAGCCGACCATGGCACACGCACGACAACAATTCGCGCGAGAGCAAAAGCATTTGCCAAGAATGTTTTCATTAATCAAGAACGTAAGTCGGAGGTTCGAAGAAGATCACATACCGTCGCAGTTCCGACCATAAACGATGCAGACTGGCTATCTGGCGGCGTTATTCCCATGACCTGCCGGGCAGCCAACCAGGTAACCAAAGTTTTTGGGTTCCGGGGGGATTATCGTTGCAAAGCTGAAACTTAAAGGAATTGACAGAAGGGCACCACCAGGTGTGGAGCCTTTGGCTTAATTTGACTCAACACAGGATACCTCACCCGGCCCGAACGTGGCTCAGAGGTGCATATGTTGCTCTCTCCAGAGTTCCATCCTTTCATTCACTTACAGTCGCATCCTCAAACCCACCCCATTTGGACAACTGTATCTTTCAGGAAGTGTTCACCCATCAATACATAATTATGCGGCGTATGCTACGCCGCAGGTTGGCTAGTTGTATTGTAAAATTCCTTTTCAAGTATTTGTTGTATTAAGATCTCCACATTCAAAATAAGGATGTTGTGACTTAAATATTAGTATTTCTATTTTTCTTGATGCTAAAACTTTAAATTCAGATTTTACTGACAACTATTTTTTTTATTTTAATAAAACATTCGGTGATCTTGCATAATCTTGATCTGTTACAAAAATTGGCTCTGATGCCCTTTTAACTGATGTCTGCAGTTAATTTGAATGTGAAACGTGTGAGATGATTATGAAAAATGCCTCAAGCGTTTCCAAAAGTTTTCCTGCAGGTAACACTGGAGACTCATTCATCTCTTGGAAAATATCATTTTCAGTGAAGCATAATGATTTAAGTCAACTTGAAGTAGGCAGACTATCATAAATACTGATTGCATTTAAACAATGTGTTTTGATATTAAATTAACATTTTTTTATACAAAAACAAGTTTTATAGAGTTAAGAAACAAATTAATATAACAAAATGTAAAGAGAGAATATGGAGCAAACTGTGCACTATATTTAGCAAAGTAACTGGAACCAGCATATGTATAGAATATTTAACTATTAGAACTTAATGAATGTATGGTAGTATTGAGGGAATACATTTTTATTGAGTTTGGAGTTAAATAGGAAAGGCTTGTGCAATTGTTGAGGAATTGATGCAGAGTGTTCCAAAGTAAGGGAGCAGCAACACTAAATTTAGTCCTGGCTCCCATAGTGGACAAATATGTGGGGAATAGAGAGTAGACTACTGCCAGAAGACTTGAGAAATTAAGCTGGAATATAAGAAAGATAACAAGGGGCAAGGCCATTAAGTGCTTTGTATGTAAGTAAGAGGAGTTATAGACAGAGTATATTAGACAGAGGACAAGATGATGGCACTTCATAGGTATACCATAAATTCTAGTTTGAAAAACTCAAGAAACAAATTGCACAAAATAACAGAACCATACAGTATTGAAAATGGAGAAAATTAAAGTTTTGAAAAAAGCACTGGGTCTATTACAACCTTCTTTTATAATGCTAGAAAAAATAAGTGAACTTAGTAGTATAAAGAGCAACTCTGTTTTGTTTAACATGAAAAATGTAAGCTAGACAGTGTGCTGTAAGTCAGCTTTTCTTACACAAATGCTAAATTTGAATAGATCTAAGCTTATATATTTTTGTATTAATAATGCAATTTAGATTACTATCAAGGTGAGGTCCTAGATATTTATATTTTGTCACTATATCAACCTTTACTCCAACAACAATGAGATTTCTACATCCTAAAGTCAAATATCATTTCTTTAGTTCTTTTGATGTTCATTGAAAATAAATTTTCTTTGTAGCAATATGTTTGAGTGTAAATTTACATGCCTTTATTGGAATTAAAAGTTTTGTGTCCTGAATGAATGAATAAATCAATAATCCACATATCACCCATTGAATCAACTCTAATGAACTTGAATATCTAAGGCCTTTTATCTTTTCAGTGAAGACAGCACAGTGTGGTCAGAGTTAACAGTGTTGAACAAAGCCTGTTGATGGAAAAATGTTAAATATAAATTGGCACCTTTCCCTACTTCACTGAAGCAAATCCTCACATTTTCCAAGCTAATTGGATTGTATGGTGTAAAATATAATGGTATTTCAGGTAACAGTTTAAAAAATATATAAAAAATGCAAGTATGTTGTTGTGCAGATTCTATAAATTCATGATATTCCTTTTAGGCTGTCACTAAAATTATAAGGCTTGAATGGTTTGCTACTGAGTTTTCCATATGATACAGTGACAATGGCATGTAAATATTAATTTAATGCAATCCTTATTATAGTGAGAAACCTATCATGGCTCCCAGTTTATGTGTTGTGACAAGGCCTCTTTGTGCTTTGAACTATGTGATCTGGATACATGTGCATAATCCAATGTTTATAAAAAAGCCTACCCTGTAACATTTTATTTTGTTTATTGACCCTAGCATAACCCCTTCCTCACTCCTTGTTATAATGCAAAACGATTTATTTTATTCTATTATGCCAGGGGTAAAGTGAGTTAAACAAAAGTAGCTATTTCAAAATTATAGAAATACAAAATGTCAAATGAAGTCAAACATATCTACAACTGGGACTTGGTTCAGTTCAGTCAAATGTCAAAAATGTTTAAATATGATAAACCTTAAAATCCCAGGGGTTATGTACTTAATTTTTCACTACACTGTAATGTATTTTAATTCCACACTAATATCATTTATAGGTCATTGAGTACTACTGAGTTCAGACAGGGCTACAGACCAGATGGGAGACCAGTTTTAATTTGTTTCATAATGGCTGTAAAAAGTGGCTTGATAGATTGAAATGCAAATTTTATATTTTGTAACTGTAAAATAAATTAAAGAAAACATTAATTAAACCATGCTATCTTCTAAAGGATATAGGTAAAGCCGTAAAAAAGTAGCACAGTGTATTTATAAATCATTCAGTTGAGGTACATTAGCTTTGTTGAAATAGCATGTGATTGGGGTCAGGGGTCATACTTGCCTGCGTATGTAAAGAGGCTTGGAATGTGACTATGCAACCTTCAATGCAAAAGCTGGGATTTTCAAAGGAAAACTTGACTGAAAGACGTGTGTATATTTATAGCAACTCTGACCTATCTGTACGTGACATTTCAGGGAAACAGGAAATGATGGCACCTTTGAGCAAGTAGGGAAATGCAGCCAAACCAGCTAGATGACAACTCAGTGTATAATAATTCATATTACCAAGGCGTATAATAATGTGTGTTGATGTGATGTTAAACCTCAAAAGTGATGAATATGATATATAGACTCTGTTTTAGTTCTCTTTTAAGGGTTCCAGTGCTACAGATTTTCACTGAAGAATTGTTTTGTTTTTTGTCAATTTATTTTGGCTACCTGTTGTCACTTCTCTGGGAACTGGCCAACAGATCTGAAATATTTCAGCCATTAACCAACTTACAAGGCATTACATTCAGTTTTCTTACGGTGTGGGTGTACATACATAAAATATAACATTTTTGCCAACATAAAAAGGAAATTTGCAGCATTGACCAGTTTTCCAAATGTAATCACAGCACTTTATAGCACTCATATTGCAGTTAGGGCACTTTGTGAGAATGAAGCTGCTTTTGTTAACCGTAAGCAGTAAAATTCCATTAACGACAAGTCAAATGTGATTGATGAGACTGACCAATGTTATGACTTGGTGGCCTGGGTCAGCCATGATTAATTTATTTTGAGATAAAGTAGCTTTGGCAGATATGATGGTGCTGTTTGTGGTAGATGACTTATTGGTAAGGTAACTGAAACCTCAGTTTTTCATATGACCTATACTATTCACTGTAACAGAAATCACATCATTACATGTGCCAAGTGATAGTGGCTATACACTCGGTTGCTGGCTTCTTATGCCTTTCCTTGACCCCCAGAACGTAGAGTAGAGACGCTATAAGCCATACAAGCTCTTGTGTGATCAATTGTTGAACGCAGCATAGAATTCGATGTGGCAGGTGGGAAGCTGCTGTACCTGCCAAAAAAGTTCTGCAGTATTGTGATAGTATACTGTAACTATAAGGTTGTTTACCATAGTCCATATATGGTTGTTTTTGGGTGACAACTGGGATAGGTTGAAGCACGTTGACATACGTACATTTAGAAGATGGTTGTGATTTCTAAAGGTAAGTTGCGTAGAAATGTGCATATGCCACGTTTTGTTAATCCAATTTTTTTGGCATACACATTTTCCTGTTTTTTAGCATACACATAATTTCATGTTCTAATCCAGGCAAAATTTTAACAATGAGAAGCCAGGTGTAACAATTGCACCTTCTTGCGCCCGACCCGGCACAGATTCACACGGAGGCATGTATAAAAATCAAATAAAGATTTATTTTTCTTCAGCTGGAGGGCACGTCTTCCCCGTGAACCTCCCAGCCACAACACAGTCCCAAACAAAGCACTAAGCAAGTCACCACAAATACATCCTTTCTGGCACCACTACTCCTCCCTTCAAGCTTCGTCCTCTCCTCCCAAGTGGTGGTGGCTGGCCCCTTTTATAGCCCACCCGGAAGTGTTCCAGGTGCTTGACCACCAGGTTCCAATTGCACTTCCGGGTGGGGCTGAAGATTTGTCCAGCTGGGCTGTGGAATCCATGCAGCACCCCCTGGCGGCCACCCCAGCTCTCAACCGGGCTGTGGAGGACTCCATCTCCCATGGAGCTCTATGGGAGGTTGAGGCATTACCGTCGGCCAGGAAGGCTGCCACCAAGCATCCCGGGGGAGGTATTGAGTTGCCCATGGTTGCTCCCCCGGAACATTTGCAGCAGGGACATCCCAGCCGGGCATGGGACCCGGGCACCTGCCATACAGGTGATGATGTAAAGTTTTGTAAGAGTCCAAGTCAAGAAATCACCTGTGTTTGATAATACTTTAATACAGTGGTCTCTAACCTTTTTAGCACCACAGACCAGTTTCATGTAAGACGATTTTCCACAGACCAGGCATCGCATGCACATAATAAAGCATAGTAAAGGGCATAAAAATATAACGCAGTATAACACAGAATTAGTGGGAGCCCTGAGCTTGTTTCCCAGCAACGAGACTATTCCATCTAGGGGTGATGGGAGACAATAACACTCAAAGTGTGTTCCTTATGTCCAATCTAATCCATTATTTCCTTTTTCTTTGCTGTTACTACAGAAAACCTCGCTTCACAAAGATAGAATGTTGGAAAATAGAAGCAGGGTTTTCAGTGCTTTTGTGGCAATCTCAGGATATTCCGCTTTGATTTTAATACAGAATGTCAGTAGAGTTGAAGTTGTCTCAAACAAAATTTTAGGGCCACCATCATTTGCAGTCTCAAGCAGTTGATTTTCTTCCAACACTGATAAGGTCGATTCACCTGGCATTTTCACAAATGGGGTGTGGATCCATTCCTTCCCAGTTCCTGGGTCTTTTGTGGTTGAGAAGTAATGCTCAAACTCCTTAAAAATCAAAGATACCGGTATGTGATCCCAAACCAGCTTGGAGAATGAAGACGCAGGCACAGTCTATTCCAAAATCCCTGCTAATGTTTGAAACTTGTCAAATATCCCTATGCTCTCTTGCTGTCACCAGAGTTCCAGTTTGGCTTTGAATGCAGCCACTTTATCTGCCAACTTGAAGACAGTTATCGTTCTCCTCTGAAGTGACTGAGTTAATTTAGGTTAAATATGTCACAAAGCAAGCTTTGCGATCCATTCTGTGTTACTGAAATGTGCTATCAGTGGTAATTGTTTTTTCTAAAAGAAATCTCTGGAGCGGCTCTCATAACTCAAACACTCTGGTCAGTGATCTGCCTTTAGAAAGCCATCTAACTTCTGTGTATGAAAGAAGACGTTTGTGCTCTGCGTCCTTCTCCTCACAAAGCTACTGGAACAGACGCAAGTTAAGGGCATGTACTTTGATTTGCTTAATAAATTTAATGACATCATTCAAAACACTATTAAGTTGAGGTGACATTTTTCAGCTAGCCAGCATTTCTCGGTGGATGACACAGTGTGTAGACTCACACATAGGCGCGACGTCCTTGACCCAAGTAATGAAACCAGAATGCTGTCCAGTCATGGCAGCAGCTCTGCTCATGCTTACACTGAAACAAAAGGACCAGTTCAGTTTCCCTGATATGTAATCATTCAAACTTGAATAGTTCTGCAGCTGTGGTGTTGGTTATCAACGATAATGCACATAACATATCCTCATGCACATCCTCCTGAAATATATATCGCACAAAATTGAACAGTATTGCCTTGTTGTCATCATCAGTAAACTTGTCAACCTGGATTGCATACAATGGTGACTCATTAATCCTCTCTAACAATTGTGCTTCAATGTCCTCTGCTATTCCATCGATTCGTCTAGTAATGGTACCAGCCAAAAGAGGAACCTGTGCAGCCATTCCTAAAAGTTAACGCCAAATGCCCTGAGCAGAAGATGGGATCAACTCCACCAAGAGTCAAAGGCTTCTTAGTGTTAGCAATATGGTTAGCCCATAAGTATAATGCTGTCAGTGTAGACAGATTTGTTTATGTGATGGTCTTCAATAATTGCTTCTGCCCTTCATGTTCATGTTTTTTTTCTTTAAAAAAACTCCAAAGACTTCACTTTTAATCTAGGGTGCTTGGTCGTTTTGTGGTGAAGCAGTTTTGAAAGCTTCATGGCCTTATTGGATAGCTAGTCGCCATGCATTATACAGTGTGGGCTTGGAGCCTGTGAATCACCCGTCATGATAATCCTGTAATTTAAGCAGGACTCTTGGTATTTTCTTTTAAATGCAGCTTTCTTTTTGTCTTAAAAGTCTGCTGTCTCATCATTGGTTCTTTTTCCTTTTTCAAAGAAGCTCTGGTACTGGTCCGTGGCCCAGTGGTTGGGGACCTCTGCTTTAATATGTGTCTCATCCTGAGCAGAAAAGCTTCTGTAGGTTCAATTTACTACTACCTCCATACCTAATACTATTACTATTGGTATGTCAAATGTTTTTCTGTCAACTAAAAATATGGGGTTTTACTGTATTTTTGTTTTATTATTGAAAGTATAGAGGCTATTATGTTTTCCCCAATTGCCAGCTCTACATGTAAAGCATGCTAATTTTATGTTATGTACAGTGATATGTGCTATACAAGTGAAGTTTTTGGATTGTGTTTGATGCCTATAAATGCAGATAGACATTTATTTGGTTGAATGAAGCAGCTTTATTCTTTGTGTCGTTAGGTTGGTTCCAGCTGGTGACAGGGGCTGGGGGAGTGGGGACCAATGTTTTTCTTAGGAACTTAGGATTCATCCCTGTAAAATACATATGTTATTTCACTATTGATGGCCAGAAGCTGTTGTCTATTAAAATGCATAATGAAACTGAAGAGTGCACCATTTCACTTGTATCATTCATAAAGAGTGGAGAAGAAGGAAAGAAAGCCACAGTATATTACTACTGTACTAGTCAACCTCATTTTATGACTATTTGTTGTATAAATTTATGCCTTTAAATAAAACATGGTTGATTAAACATTTGACTCAGAATGCAGGCCCAGACTTATTAAATATTTTGTTTGGAAAATTCCATTTTAAATACCTGATTCTGTTATCTGTTGGCCATTTAAAATTGATTCAGGTGAACAATAGTTAAAGAAAGAACAATGCCACATATGGTACAATGTAGTAAATTGAAAGCCACCAGTTATATGCTATATATTCTGATGTATGTTCCAGCTGCTTTCAAAGTTAAGAGCCATTTCTGCCTTTGTGTGATCTTCATTTTTATTTGGGCATCATGTTTTTTGTACTTAGTTTGAATTCGGAAATGTCATGTAGCCCATTTTTTGTGAACATATGCCAGAAGTTTTAGTGCCATTGGTAAAGAAGAACATCTTTCTTGAAATTGTTGTTTAAGATTTTGTTTCATCCATCCATCCATCCATCCATTGTCTCCCGCTTATCCGAGTTCGGGTCGCGGGGGCAGCAGCTTGAGCAGAGATGCCCAGACTTCCCTCTCCCCAGCAACTTCTTCTAGCTCTTCCGGGAGAATCCCAAGGCGTTCCCAGGCCAGTCGAGAGACATAGTCCCTCCAGCGTGTCCTGGGTCTTCCCCGGGGCCTCCTCCCAGTTAGACCTGCCCGGAACACCTCACCAGGGAGGCGTCCAGGAGGCATCCTGATCAGATGCCCGAGCCACCTCATCTGACTCCTCTCGATGCGGAGGAGCAGCGGCTCTTCTCTGAGCCCCTCCCGGATGACTGAGCTTCTCACCCAATCTTTAAGGGAAAGCCCAGACACCCTGCGGAGGAAACTCATTTCAGCCGCTTGTATTCGCGATCTCGTTCTTTCGGTCACTACCCATAGCTCATGACCATAGGTGAGGGTAGGAACATAGATTGACTGGTAAATTGAGAGCTTTCTTTGCCTTACGGCTCAGCTCCTTTTTCACCACGACAGACCGATGCAGCGCCCGCATTACTGCGGATGCCGCACCGATCCGCCTGTCGATCTCACGCTCCATTCTTCCCTCACTCGTGAACAAGACCCCGAGATACTTGAACTCCTCCACTTGGGGCAGGATCTCGCTACCAACCCTGAGAGGGCACTCCACCCTTTTCCGGCTGAGGACCATGGTCTCGGATTTGGAGGTGCTGATTCTCATCCCAGCCGCTTCACACTCGGCTGCGAACCGATCCAGAGAGAGCTGAAGATCACGGCCTGATGAAGCAAACAGGACAACATCATCTGCAAAAAGCAGTGACTCAATCCTGAGCCCACCAAACCGGACCCCCTCAACGCCCTGGCTGCGCCTAGAAATTCTGTCCATAAAAGTTATGAACAGAATCGGTGACAAAGGGCAGCCCTGGCGGAGTCCAACTCTCACTGGAAACGGGTTCGACTTACTGCCGGCAATGCGGACCAAGCTCTGGCACCGATCGTACAGGGACTGAACAGCCCTTATCAGGGGGGCCGGTACCCCATACTCTCGGAGTACCCCCCACAGGATTCCCCAAGGGACACGGTCGAATGCCTTTTCCAAGTCCACAAAACACATGTAGACTGGTTGGGCAAACTCCCATGCACCCTCCAGGACACTGCTAAGGGTATAGAGCTGGTCCACTGTTCCGCGACCAGGACGAAAACCACACTGTTCCTCCTGGATCCGAGGCTCGACTATCCGACGGACCCTCCTCTCCAGGACCCCTGAATAGACTTTTCCAGGGAGGCTGAGGAGTGTGATCCCTCTGTAGTTGGAACACACCCTCCGATCCCCCTTCTTAAAGAGGGGGACCACCACCCCGGTCTGCCAATCCAGAGGCACTGTCCCTGATGTCCATGCGATGTTGCAGAGGCGTGTCAGCCAAGACAGTCCTACAACATCCAGAGCCTTGAGGAACTCCGGGCGTATCTCATCCACCCCCGGGGCCCTGCCACCAAGGAGTTTTTTGACCACCTCGGTGACCTCAGTCCCAGAGATGGGGGAGCCCACCTCTGAGTCCCCAGGCTCTGCTTCCTCATTGGAAGGCATGTTAATGGGATTGAGGAGGTCTTCGAAGTACTCCCCCCCACCGACCCACAACGTCCCGAGTCGAGGTCAGCAGCGCACCATCCCCACCATATACAGTGTTGACACTGCACTGCTTCCCCTTCCTGAGACGCCGGATGGTGGACCAGAATCTCCTCGAAGCTGTCCGAAAGTCTTTCTCCATGGCCTCCCCAAACTCCTCCCACGCCCGAGTTTTTGCCTCAGCAACCACCAAAGCCGCATTCTGCTTGGCCTGCCGGTACCTATCAGCTGCCTCCAGAGTCCCACAGGACAAAAGGGTCCGGTAGGACTCCTTCTTCAGCTTGACGGCATCCCTCACCGCTGGTGTCCACCAACGGGTTCGGGGATTGCCGCCACGACAGGCACCGACCACCTTACGGCCACAGCTCCAGTCAGCTGCCTCAACAATAGAGGCACGGAACATGGCCCATTCGGACTCAATGTCCCCCACCTCCCTCGGGATGTGGTCGAAGTTCTGCCGGAGGTGGGAGTTGAAGCTACTTCTGACAGGGGACTCTGCCAGACGTTCCCAGCAGACCCTCACAACACGTTTGGGCCTACCAGGCCTGACTGGCATCCTCCCCCACCATCGAAGCCAACTCACCACCAAGTGGTGATCAGTTGACAGCTCTGCCCCTCTGTTCACCCGAGTGTCCAAGACATGTGGCCACAAGTCCAATGACACGACCACAAAGTCGATCATCGAACTGAGGCCTAGGGTGTCCTGGTGCCAAGTGCACATATGAACACCCCTATGCTTGAACATGGTGTTCGTTATGGACAATCCGTGACGAGCACAGAAGTCCAATAACAAAACACCACTCGGGTTCAGATCGGGGGGGCCATTCCTCCCAATCACGCCCTTCCAGGTCTCACTGTCATTGCCCACATGAGCATTGAAGTCTCCCAGCAGAACGAGGGAGTCCCCAGAAGGTATGCCCTCTAGCACCCCCTCCAGGAACTCCAAAAAGGGTGGGTACTCCGAACTGCTGTTCGGTGCATACGCACAAACAACAGTTAGGACCCGTCCCCCCACCCGAAGGCGAAGGGAGGCTACCCTCTTGTCTACTGGGGTAAACCCCAATGTACAGGCTCCAAGTTTGGGGGCAATAAGTATACCCACACCTGCTCGGCGCCTCTCACCGGGGGCAACTCCAGAGTGGTACAGAGTCCAGCCCCTCTCAAGGAGATTGGTTCCAGAGTCCAAGCTGTGCGTCGAGGTGAGTCCGACTATATCTAGCCGGAACCTCTCAACTTCTCGCACTAGCTCAGGCTCCTTCCCCTTCAGAGAGGTGACATTCCACGTCCCAAGAGCCAGCTTCTGTAGACGAGGATCGGACCGCCAAGGTCCCCGCCTTCGGCCACCACCCAACTCACACTGCACCCGACCTCCTTGGCCCCTCCCATAGGTGGTGAGCCCATGGGAAGGGGGACCCACGTTGCCTCTTCGGGCTGTGCCCGGCCGAGCCCCATGGGTGCAGGCCTGGCCACCAGGCGCTCGCCATCGAGCCCCACCTCCAGGCCTGACTCCAGAGTGGGGCCCCGGTGACCTGCGTCCGGGCAAGGGAAAACGCCGTCCAAAATTGTTTTTCTTCATAGGAGGTTTGTTTAATCGCTCTTTGTCTCATCCCTCACCTAGGACCAGTTTGCCTTGGGTGTCCCTACCAGGGGCATAAAGCCCCGGACAACAGAGCTCCTAGGATCATTGGGACACGCAAACCCCTCCACCACGATAAGGTGGCGGTTAAAGGAGGGGATTTTTTTTGTTTCATTCTTTCTTCATAATAAGGCCCATTTGATGATGAGCACTCCAGGTGCATATAAAGCCAATACATTTTTATTTCCATCTGTGTCAGATCATTTTTAATTTGGTTACCTTTTGAAGCAATTAAGGGGTAGGCCAAGAATGATCAAGTAAATTTAGATGAAGTAGAAAAATGAAGGAAGATGATGTCCTTAACATACCTTTGCTAATAGAGAATTAAAAGTCACAACATAGCTAAAAAAGTACCTTTTCTACATTTTTTTTCCTTTCTTGTGATCTCACTGGTACAACCTCTGAGAACTATGGCACTTCAACTCAGGTCTGAAACTCTCTATATGTGTCTTTTTTCAGTAAATTTCATGCTTGGAAAGGATTTTAATGTATAATATTTAACATTGTTAAATCATCTTATTCAATAGCAGGATTTTAGAGCCAGAGCATATCCTGGCAACACAGAGTGTAAGGCATAAACCAATATTAGAATGGGAGCCAGTCCTTCACAGGACTCAGTCACACACATACACCATAGACACAGGGATAATTTAGCACCATGAGATAATGTAAAATATGTGGATGTCAGAAGAAAACCAGCGTACATAAACATATAAGGGATTTAAAACTAAGACACTGGATCTGTGAGTCACAACTCATTTATTTTAACTGCTGTAAGTGGTTTGTACCACAGCTCATTGTATTTCAGAAATTCTTTTCCAGGGTATTTTTACTATTGTCTGTTAGAATCATTCAAGACTTAATTTTTCATAATTATTGTGAAATATTTTATAAAAAGTGTTTCATGAAGAACACTGATGTAAATCGTTGAAAGTTATCAATATTTGACTATGTTGTTATTAGTTTGGTGTTCAGAACCAGCAATTGTTACAGCAATTGCAACATTTGTTCCAAATTTCTTTGGAAAATTTAAGCAACTGGAAAATTCAGACTTTGCAAACTAGTGAAATGGGAAGAGCATAAAAATACATGATAAGTTCATTTAGCTGTGTGTTAGAAATAAAATAGAGAAGTTACAATGGAAGTGAGCATTAAAAAAAGACCTCTTGGAAATACACACGATCTTTTAAGATTCTGTGTGTACATAGCCTTAAAAACTCCTGTGTATTTAATTATAAAGAAAGCTGGGAGAAACAGCACAGATTGATCTTCTTATGATACCCACTTGGTAGTGTGACATGTTCTTTTAATTTAGAGATGTGCCTATAGTTAAGACACAGATCTTAAAGTGATAAGTCAATGAAAGTTACAAGTTATTTAATGAATGGTTTTGCTATTTTCTGACAAAATTTTATTCTTCCTTATTTTGTCCCATTCTTCTTGTTATAACTGAATACACATAAGAACTATATCTGTTCAAACCACTGTTTAATTAAAGTTCAGGATCACCGATTTAATGAATAAAGTATGTCCAGTTCATAGCCAGTCAGGATCTGTCTTTTGACATTGGTAAACCTAGCAAGAAAAGACCAACATTACAATATAAATTGTTTTGTATAATGTCCTGGAATACTGTGACAAAGTGGATTTATTCTGTAATATTATAACAGGCATTATTGCCAGCAGGGTCTGTTCAGTCTGTTCTATTCTTGCAAGAGTAAAACAGATGGT
The DNA here is from genome assembly GCF_900747795.2 of Erpetoichthys calabaricus. Classification (NCBI taxonomy): domain Eukaryota; kingdom Metazoa; phylum Chordata; class Cladistia; order Polypteriformes; family Polypteridae; genus Erpetoichthys; species Erpetoichthys calabaricus. The sequence continues at coordinate 232,210,630 of NC_041394.2, forward strand.
AGCATATGTGGGGATTTTCTGCCCCAGCGCATTTACACTGTTCTTTGAGCAGTTACCAATCTGACATGTGCTGCACATAGCAAATATATAATTGCTGTAGATGCACTGGGAAGAAAGAAGCATATTGTACCCATGATGATTATAATAAATTGGGTTTCTGGTGACTTGCCCATGAGTGTAAGAATTTAAAGGCAAAAAGTTGGTATTTTGTGTCTTTTTTGGAAGTTACCTACCCGAGTCTTTTACAAGATATCTTGAAATCATCCTGATACACTTTGTTTCCTTGTTGCTTCTTTAAACATCTTTGTTCTTTAGAAATATGTTCATTACATAATGTAACTACAGTATATGTACAAAACACATATGTTATTATTCTTTAATTTTTATTAATAATGTGTTGGCAGAATTTGAGCTGCTTTTAGAATAGATTCAGTCTGTCATTAAACAAAATATTGGCATGTCTTTATAGGTCTGATAAGAAAAAGAATAAATATTTTGTTTTTTCAAAGCTTAGAAGAGGAACATTAATTACAGTTGCCTCTCATGTAAAAGGCTTATAATCACATTAACCTTATTGGGTACACTGTGGGCAGCAAAGTTTAGTTGGTTTGTATTGTGCTTGTTTATTTCTTCCTCAGCTTTACCAAGGACTACAACAGTCATCTTAAAGATAGCCAAGGGCTATGGTATGGTTATAATGTATAGTTTTGCTAAATACAGTACTGCTAACACATGTCCAGGCATTCCCCTATGATACGATCCAGAAATTCTTCAAATTTGCCTGGGTAGTTCAAAATGAGACAACTTTATTCAGCAACACAAATTGAATTAAAGTATGTGGTTGAAACCATAAATGTTGTTTAATGACAGGCTTTTTCATTTGGGATACTGTTATTCACCTTGCCCCACATACCCACACATATAGGATTTCTTACTCACTGTATTGATTCTGTTTTATTTCCTGCCAAAACCATTACATTATTTTATCATTGTATTTGCATCTTTTGACATTGGGCAAAAGTATAGTCAGTATGTTGTATAAAATAAAAAAATACTGCATCATTTAAAAACAGTGGTATTGTTATTTTTTTCTGACGCTTAAAATGTATGCATAGACAAATACTTAGAACACTTCACTTGTAATTACAAAATACAATTTACTCCTTATGTTTTACTTCAATATTTACATTTGACATGCAGTGAGTAGTTTATATGCAAATGCACTGAAATAGAAAAATACCTAATTTCTTTGTTTTTTTGTTTTGCAGCTAACTTGGCGCATGGATACTACAGAACACAACGCAGGTTTAGTGAGAACATTGATTGGTCCTATGCAGGTACTTTTTATGTTTAACTGGTAATACACGAGGGATTTTATGATTCATGTTTATTGAATAATGTGCGGTAATGGCTAGGACAGTAGAGTTTTAACAGCAACACTGCCAGTTCAGTTCCCATTCTAACTTACTGGAAAATGCTGAGCAAATCACTGGTCCTGCAGATATTAAAAAAATTGTAAACACTTGGTATAAATATTTTTGATCCACCTTAAGTAAAGGTGCCCAGTAAATATTTAATAAAATAATAATAACACACTAGAAAGCATGGATGGGCCATGCTGCTTGAGAAAAGTATTAATATATTATTAAAATATAAATCTTCTGTTATGAATTCAGGGAGCTTTCCTAAGTTAATTACATTGACTGAGGTCAGAGTATTGGGAATTTGAGATTACAAAAAATAGAGTTAAAATTCACAAGCTCCAGGATTCATTATGTATGTCATACACTATGGAAAAAAATTAAGTGAAACCTGGATTGAATTTGCATGTGGGAGTATCTGACCTAACAACTGTTTTGTGTTTAGGTTAAAAAAGTGTTCAACCCAAAACTTGGCATTCATAATTTGTGTCATAATTTCCCGCTGCTTCTTTTTATTATAAGTCACTTGAAATTTGTAACAGTTACACATTTTTATTATACTATGATACTGTGGCTTCTCTGATAAATATATTAGTTTTTATCCTGTTATTTTTTTTTAATTTTATTTATCTAAAGTTACGAAATGATAAAAATCATTATGATGTAACTTTGCTTATATATGCAGATTTGTTTCTTTGTACATTGTTAAATAGCAAGTATGGAAGTTTTAAATTACAAATAGTTAAAAAGTTTATAATGTTAAAAAGCTAATAATTATTACTCTTGTTAGTGTTTAAGGAAGTTGTTAGAATAATGTGTACAGGTGTTTTTATAATGAGAAAAGAAAAAAAAGAATGCTTTTCCACTAGACCAGTGACTGTTGTAAAGAAAATGCACAGTATTTTTTTTAATTTTTTTAGGTTTTTCATAAATATATGTATTCATATATACTGCTTTTGTAGAACAAAGGATCACTGCCAGCTACAGCTTAAAATGGTGGTGGTTAGACCATGTGATAAGTTTTTTTCTATTAAGATTCAAACTTTCTTAGTAACTTTCCACAGTCTACTGGATGATTAACTACTTTAGGAATACATATTTGTTTAGGTAGCGCAGCTTAAGAAGAACTGTAGTTAACTTGCTGCCCTCCAATAGATCTACTGAATAAAAGAAATGGAGCATTTATCATGGAGAAAACTTCTTAAAAAAAAAAACACGCAGAGTCTCCAGATAGGTAGTCAAAACAGACTTTATTGCACGCATAGAAAACCATTGCAGAGCACATAAAGCCTGTGTCAGTTCAATGAAGTGAGCACTGTGCTCTGAGCGAGCCTTATATTTATTAGAAGCTTTTAATAGTTAATAGCACTAAAATTAATAATAAAGCACATTGCTGTTTAATCTAAATTCTCAATACATTACGTAATGGTTTCAAAATAAGTATTTTAAAGAAATTCACAATACTTTCTACAGAGAAATATTTAGAATTCATTGCAAAATAAGAATTGTGTTGACAAGTACAGCACAAAAGGTTTGTATGAAGGTCATATTTATGAATAATAGCATGCTGATAAAAATAATAATAGTAATAATAATAATAATAATAAACATGACAACAACAGCACTGCCATTCTTTGAGTATCTGGACCCTAATGATGCAATTTTGTATATTTAACAAACAAATTGTATTTCTTAATCAATCTTTAGAGAGGAAATTAACAGAATTACTATAACAGATTTATCAAATAATTCACTGAATATGCAAAAGAGATACACAGAGCTAGTTGTAAAATGTATATGATAGTGTAGCAAAAGGACAATTGTGGAAATAAGTAAAAAAATGTAGATACTATTTTCAAGGTGATACGAATTATCATTGATTTTGTTTGTCATCGATTTTGACTCTCTTACAATTTACTTGTATAAACAATTACAGGTTTCAAGAATTATTAGAGAAGGGCTTGAAATGAAAATATTCCTTTATGCTGGTGATATGCTACTATGGGTTACTGACCCCTACTTATCATATCCATAAGCATTGAATTTATTGAATCAATTTTATAACATTTCAGGGTTCAAAGTATATTATTTAAGGCAAATGCCCCTGCAAGTGGGCTTAAATTTGATTTGACTATTCCTTCATATTTAAATAATCAATTACACAATGGTTTAAAGATTTGTTCAAACACAATCTTAATAACCAGATCAAAATCTCAGTAACTACTCAGATTGTCATATGATATTAGAGGAGAGAATTGGCTTTTAAATTATTTTTCTACTTAAATTATTCTACTTATATTTTCCAGTGCATTCCACTTTATATTTATTTAATTTGAATAAAAGGAGGCTACAAATAAAAGAAAAAAATATTTAGAAACCAAATGCAGAGAAAGGAATTGTGCTTCACAATTTATATTTCTGCTACTGCTGTGCGAATATCTGTACATGCTTTAAAATTATGGAAGGAATTAAAAAGCAGTAAACATGTACCTCCTGGCTAGCCATGGAGAGGAAATCCTGAACATCATTTTTCATTTATGATCTAAACTACTGTATGCACCAGTTTGTGTAAACTATGGTAAACAATTTTGAGATCGAGGGGTTGAGCACTAACTTAGAATTTGGTAACCGTGCAGCAGATAAGCGAAGGCTGAGATTTTACTGCCAGTTTCACTTTTACAAGTTAATCATATATTTATGCCATCTTTAAAGTGTCCAGCTTAACAATCATGCACCACTACCTTCTGTAGAAGCTTTACTTCGTAACTGAAGTAATAATACAGGAGGAATCTCTAAAATGCATCTTTAGACAATATGAGATAGTATTGGAAATATGACCCTTTTAATTAGGGCCATGTATTGAATTTGAATTTACTTATCCTTAATATGTGCGAAACGTGGTCTTATTAATTTTAAAATTCTACATGGCACATGCAGTCTCTTGAATATGTCTCCAGAACAAAAGTTTACTAATGATAGAAGTTTTCAAACATCTGCTTTTTTGGGGCATATGAAGGTTCCATGCTAATACTGTGTTGACACAAGATCTTTACCTATTTACCTATCAAACAGCTTTGCAACCACAATATATAATTATATTCCATTTAACTTTTAGATATTAAGCATGCTAACCAATAATTAGAAATGTAGTATGGCTAAATGTACTATCTACAGTATTTTTGAAATATGTTTTCTTATTCCATATTGCATAGTCCAGCATTTTAAGTCAAAGCTCATAGGAAGCTACTAAAACAACCTGAAAAAACTTTACTGTGAGGTCAAAGTCTTTCATCTTTAAAAGCTCTATTTCTGTCAAACAACACACCCTGACAGCTTTTTAAAGCAATTATCAGCTGAGCAGTGCATTTAACAACCAAAGAAAACAACATAGTGAGGCCTGATCATGCCAACAACAAACCTGACTTTGCATAGATTCATCAGTGTAAAGTTTTATACCACAACACTGTGAAACAGAGAAATTCGAATCTCCTTACTGTCAACTAACATTGAGACTCTAAGAGTCATATAGAAAACAAACAATGTGGAAGAACCTGTTGGAATCTCAAATTTAGGGTGCTTTCCCATTGGTTCAAGTTATTACTGAGAAATCAGTTTTCCATTCTTGATGGACTTACATTTAAAGCTGAGGAAACAAAAAGAATAATGAATATTAAAGCAAAATGACAAACATTTGCTGAAAAAATGTCAATTAAAATAGAATTTTACAAGTTTACAATTTATTTTCCTATGAATCAGTGTGCATGTTAAAATATACCTCAGATATGTAAGGCTATAAAAATGATAATATCTGCTCATTTCAGTGCTTAATATATCTGTTAACATAAGAAAAGTAAATCCATTGCAGCTCACAATCCAAAAAAAGCATCTCAACCTATTAGAATATACAGGGAATTTTAAAATAGAAAAAGATTGTCTCTTTAGCAAATTATTCTTTTTAAATAAGCCTTTTAATTTAAATAGAATGTTCATGGAGAGAAAAAGCAATAAATGTTTATGTTTGGAATGCTATCCATATAGATTTGTATATCACCCAGCATACATAGTGACAGTGAATCATGCTTTGCTACTTGGAGCTGTGCTTTCTGTTTTTGTTTTTATACATTAATTACCTGCAAAGCGTCAAGAATATAGTACCCCTTGACATACTCAACAAATTCACAAAATAACATTCTCAAACCAGTTTAGGTTTGTGGCTGGGATGAGCCCATCCTGGCAGCACTGAGTGCAAGGCAGAAAACTATGCTGGACAAGGCACCACTCCATTGCAGGTTCTGCACATTCCCGCACACACAGGGCCAATTTGGAAATGCCATTTAACCTAACAAGCACAATTTTGGGAATGTGGGCAGAAAACCCACACCAAGATGGGGAAAGCAGATCAACCTCAGACAATGACTAGGCAAGGGGGTTCAAACCCAGGAGCAGGATGCATGAGGCAGCAGCTCTGTTCACTACCCCACTTTGCCATCCTAGTTTACAGCATTATAAAAATAATACTGTAATTGCACCTTGTATGTGGCCTACTAAAAACAAAACCCAATACAAAAAGTACAGGGGATAACTTTTAAATTTAAGATTCAATAGATAGATAGATAGATAGATACTTATATACACATTTCTGATTTTCATGAGCTATCTGCCATAATAGTAATTTAAAACAACTTTGTATATAGAAGTTAATAATAAAAAAATCTGAATGCCTATAAATTCAACTACTATTAACGATTGTGAAAAGCATAGATAATAGTGGATGACGCAGTACTATAGACTTTAAACAGAACTCTGATGGCACTTGGGAGTGAACATATAAAACAATGATTAAAAACATATGGCCTGGAAAAAATACAAATGACGCGTACCACTTACCTGTGTTAATTAGAAGTGTGTGTAATTTGTCAACATATAAATATCACTAGGTAAACATGAAAATCTTCATGAAAAATATACTAAAAGTGTCTGAATTAAATGTATTTTTTTCTGTCCATACAACTTACAAACAAAATGCACCCAGACCCTGACAAAGGGCTTGCATATGCTTACCAGTAAGATGAGAGCAGTTTTTTTGAGATCCTTGTTTTACTGTCCTCTGCAGAAGAAATGTTACCAAAGAAACAAAATAAAATTGGATGTCATTTTGTATCCTGCTTAATCGAGACCAGGGTTATTGGTGTGTTTGCTGGTGTAAGGAGCAAGGCAGGAACAGACTCTGGACAGGGCACCAGACCATCACAGGGTTAACACACACACACACACACACACACACACACACACACACACACGCACACATACACACACACATACACACATGCACACACACCAAACACACACTTGGCCAATTTGGCTTTCCAGTTCTCCAGACTTGCATGTTTTGGACTGCTCCATGCAGGGCAGACTCAAGATGCAAACATGGGTCTCTTTACTGCGAGGTAGCAATACTACCATTGTGCCACAGAGCTACCCCAGAAGTGGATGAGTAAAGAGATATTAGATATGATAGAGGAAAGGCACTTGACAAAAGGTAAAGATGACATTGAATATGACTGGTTAAATAAATAAATTTAGGTAAATTGTAGAAAACAAAAGAGAACTGGTTGAATGAGCAGTGTGCAGAAATTATTGCTGATGCATACAGGAATTCAAAATCAATGCATAAAAACATTAAAGAATTAGTAGGAAAGTCTTACAGGACAGAGTGTTCAGACATAAAAACAAAACAGGGAAAATTAGCAACAGAAAGAGATGAATTGCTTAATAGATGATCTGAATATACAGATTAAACTGTTTTACGAGGACAAATGCAAAAAAAACAGTACTCACAGTGGAAATAACAGGTCCACCTATATTAAATCAGATGTAGAACACGTTGAAAAGAACAAGAAAGAGGGGAAGGCATTAGGCCCAGATAACATAGTGAAAGAAATCATGGAGGCAACTGTTGAAACTGGATTAGTTCACTTAACAACTATGAGACAAGAAAATCCCTAAAGGCTTAACAAAATCAGTACTTTTCAAATCAAATCAAATTTAATCAACAACAGTCCTGGAAATTCCAAACAACTTTTTTCCATGATAAATCATTTACTCAATCCTCACACCTATGCCTGTAATAATTTCACAGAGGAGCAGTGCAATAATTTTATTGAATATTTCACCTCTAAGGTGGACATCATAAGCTCCTCATTGTCTGCCTCCAGCCCTCCATCACTGGATGTTTCTACATCAAAGCCAATGGGCTGCCTTTCCCAGTTCCTCTGTACCACAGTTAAAGAAGTTGAGGGCATCATACAGAGGATGAGGCCTTCAACGTGTTCATTGGACCCTTTTGCTACTCCTCTGATAAAAGCTAATGTATCAGATATAAGCCCTCTTATTGCTGATATCATTAATCACTCTCTCCAGAGTGGCTTAGTCCCACTGGCCTTGAAAACCGCGGAAATTAGACCTCAGTTAAAAAAATCCTCTTTGGATCCTGAAGTGATAGGAAACTATCGTCCGATCTCCAACCTTCCATTTTTGTCTAAGGTTTTGGAAAAGGTTGTTTTGGTTCAGCTTCAGGATCACATCAAAAAATTTAATTTGTTTGAAAAATTTCAGTCTGGTTTCAAAACTTCACACAGTACAGAGACAGCCCTGGTCAGAGTCACCAATGACCTCCTGATGGCTGCTGACCAGGGCTCTCCATCACTCCTTATCCTCCTGGACCGCAAAGCTGCATTTGATATGGTAGATCATAATATTCTCCTTCATCATCTTCACTATATAATTGGACTTTCTGGCATTGCTTTGGAGTGGTTCAAGTCCTGTCTTACAGATAGGGCTGAGTATGTAGCCTTGGGTGATGCTAAATCTCATACCCACACTGTCACCTGTAGGGTCCTACAAGGATCAGTCCTTGGGCTGACCCACTTTAATATATATATGCTATCCCTGGGTCACATCATCTGCAGCATGGAGTTTCATTGCATTGCTATGCCGATGATACGGAGTTCTATGTGAGACTGGATTCGACTTCTCTTACACCTCCATCAACTCTTTCCTCTTGCTTGGATGACATTGAGGCCTGGATGTCCAAGAACGTCCTCAAGCTGAACAGCACCAAAACTGAAGCTCTTTTAATTGGCATCCCCCATCAAATTCGTTCCTCTGTAAATTGTATTTACTTTTCTGACCATACCATTACCCTCTCCCCTTCTGTTACAAATCTGAGTGTCAAGTTAGACTCCCATCTGTCATTTGATACACATGTCCATCACCTTTGTAAAATTGCATTCCTTCATCTCCGAAACATAGCCAAACCCCGTCCCTATTTCTCCCTCTGTGATGCTGAAAAGCTGGTTCATGCCTTTGTCTCATCCAGACTGGACTATTGTAATGCACTCCTCATCAGGATACCCAACAAGAGCCTTCAAAAGCAACAACAAATTCAAAATAGTGCTGCAAGAATCCTGATGAGGGTGCGGAAATATGAACACATTTCACCAATCCTTCGGTCACTTTATTGGTTCCCTAACCATCTCCGCATCGAATACAAACTCTGTTTGTTTACTCACCAATGTATCCTTGGAAATGCTCCACAATATCTCAAGGAACTCCTTATACTACAATCCACTGCACGAAACCGCCATTTTGCAAATACCGCCTTCGCCCTTCTGTGACCAAACTTCATACAATGGGTGACCGAGCCTTTGCAGTCGCTACTCCACGGCTCTGGAATGCCCTACCAGAGAGCCTATGAACACAGCAGATTGTGGGCTGTTTTAAAAAACAGCTAAAGACTTTTCTATTTAGGAAAGCTTATTAACAAGAATGCTTTAATTATTGTTGTTTTATCTCTGTTTTCATCTTGCTTTGCCTGTGTTTAAACTTTTTATGTAGCACTTTGAGATTTACTGCTAATGTAAAGTGCCCTATAAGTAAAATGCATTATTATTATTATTTATTGCTTTACCAAAAAATATGGGTCTCTAGAATATGAAAATCACTGGACAATAAGTTTCAGTCTTGTTGTAAGATTCATATTAAACAGCTGGAAAGTTAAGATCAGAAGTGAAGTTTTACAGGTGCAGTGTGATTTTGTGGAAGGAAAAGCTACAAGAAATGCAATGTTTATAATAAGAAATGTAATTTAATGAGGAATAGCAAAGCAAAATAATATAAATAAATAAATATATATATATATATATATAATATAATATATATATTATATATATATATATATATATATATATATATATATATATATATATATATATATATATATATATATAATATATGTATGTGTGTGCTTCATTGAATACACAATTAAACAAAGGAATTTGTTAAAGTAAACAATGAAGAAATGTTAAACATTTAAGAAGCCTGCCACTGGATGGAAAGACATTCTATTAGTAATGAATCTATGCCGGGAGTAAATAGTAGCTATATGAATCAGTGGTGAATTTGAAGAATAGAAGTCGAATGTGACAAGGCTAAATTCTTTTGACAGGTATTTTTTCGTTTTATAGCAATGATTGGGAGTAGAAGACAGTGAGGAGAAGGGACTAACACTGATTCAGTATGCCATCCATCCATCCATTCTCTTCCGCTTATCCGAGGTCAGGTCGCGGGGGCAGCAGCTTGAGCAGAAATACCCAGACTTCCCTCTCCCCGGCCACTTCTTCTAGCTCTTCCGGGAGAATCCCGAGGTGTTCCCAGGCCAGCCGGGAGACATAGTCCCTCCAGCGTGTCCTGGGTCTTCCTCGGGGCCTCCTCCCGGTTGGATGTGCCCGGAACACCTCACCAGGGAGGCATCCAGGAGGCATCCTGATCAGATGCCCGAGCCACCTCATCTGACTCCTCTCAATGCGGAGGAGCAGCGGCTCTAGTCTGAGCCCCTCCCGGATGACTGAGCTTCTCACCCTATCTTTAAGGGAGAGCCCAGACACCCTGCGGAGGAAACTCATTTTAGTCGCTTGTATTCGCGATCTCGTTCTTTCGGTCACTACCCATAGCTCATGACCATAGGTGAGGGTAGGAACATAGATTGACTGGTAAATTGAGAGCTTTCTTTGCCTTACGGCTCAGCTCCTTTTTCACCATGACAGACCGATGCAGAGCCCGCATCACTGCGGATGCTGCACCGATCCACCTGTCGATCTCACGCTCCATTCTTCCCTCACTCGTGAACAAGACCCCAAGATACATGAACTCCTCCACTTGGGGCAGGATCTCGCTACCAACCCTGAGAGGGCAGTCCACCCTCTTCCGGCTGAGGACCATGGTCTCGGATTTGGAGGTGCTGATTCTCATCCCAGCCGCTTCACACTCAGCTACGAACCGATCCAGAGAGAGCTGAAGATCACGGCCTGATGAAGCAAACAGGACAACATCATCTGCAAAAAGCAGTGACCCAATCCTGAGTCCACCAAACCGGAACCCCTCAACACCCTGGCTGCGCCTAGAAATTCTGTCCATAAAAGTTATGAACAGAATCGGTGACAAAGGGCAGCCCTGGCGGAGTCCAACTCTCACTGGAAACGGGTTCGACTTACTGCCGGCAATGCGGACCAAGCTCTAACACCGGTTGTACCCCATACTCCCGGAGCACCCCCCACAGGATTCCCCGAGGGACACGGTCGAACGCCTTTTCCAAGTCCACAAAACACATGTAGACTGGTTGGGCGAACTCCCATGCACCCTCCAGGACTCTGCTAAGGGTGTAGAGCTGGTCCACTGTTCCGCGACCAGGACGAAAACCACACTGTTCCTCCTGAATCCGAGGTTCGACTATCCGACGGACCCTCCTCTCCAGAACCCCGGAAAAGACTTTTCCAGGGAGACTGAGGAGTGTGATCCCTCTGCAGTTGGAACACACCCTCCGGTCCCCTTTCTTAAAGAGGGGGACCACCACCCCGGTCTGCCAATCCAGAGGCACTGTCCCTGATGTCCATGTGATGTTGCAGAGACGTGTCAACCAAGACAGTCCTACAACATCCAGAGCCTTGAGGAACTCCGGGCGTATCTCATCCACCCCCGGGGCCCTGCCACCGAGGAGTTTTCTTTTTTTTTTTTAATATTTTTATTTTATTAATTTTCATTGTAATCATTCCATACAAACATCAATTTATAACCCAACAAATTTGAAGACTAATCCAACCCCACCCCTGAGAAGGAGAGCTTAGCTAAAGGAAAATTGCTTAAGGCTTTTTAATTAGGCAACATTAAACAAAAGAAAGGGAGAAGTGAATATCTATGTAAATAAGAGATGGAGAAGGGAGTTAAATGCAATAATAGTTATTTCTCTTATTCTAAAATAATATTGATTAAATCCTGCCATGTTTTGAAAAAATGTTGTACAGATCCTCTAACTGAAAATTTGATTTTTTCCAATTTCAAATAATATAAAACATCGGTTTCCCACTGACTTATAAGAGGAGAATTAGGATTCTTCCAATTTAACAAAATAAGTCTGCGTGCCAAAAGTGTAGTGAATGCAATCACAGTTTGCTTGTCCTTCTCTACTTCAAGTCCATCTGGAAGAACACCGAACACAGCTGTTAATGGGTTAGGAGGGATTGTGATACCAAGGCTGTCTGAGAGGCACTTAAAAAATTTTTGTCCAAAATGATGTTAGTTTAGTGCAGGCCCAAAACATGTGACCCAGTGAGGCAGGGGCTTGGTTGCAGCGTTCGCAGGTTGGATCCTGCCCTGGAAACATTTTGGACAGTTTTAAGCAAGATAGATGGGCTCGATATATAATTTTTAGTTGAATAATTCTATGCTTTGCGCATATAGAACTCGAGTGAATTCTCTGCTTTGCTACCTTCCACTCCTTTTCTGATATATTGATTAAGAGATCTTCTTCCCAATGTCCTCTTGGATCTTTGAAAGGTAGGGACTCTAATAAGATTTTATATATTGCGGAAATAGTGTTTGTTTCCTCGAAATTGAGCAGTATTTTTTCCAGCATTGTGGAGGGTGCAAGGTGGGGGAAATCGGGCAATTTCTGTTTAACAAAATTTCTAATTTGAAGATAGTAAAAGAAATGTGTAGTTGGGAGGTTGAATTTTGAACGTAATTGTTCAAAAGATGTAAATATATTTTCTGTATAAAGATCTCTGAGCATTTTAATCCCAAAACTTTTCCAGGTATTAAAAACTGGATATACTTGCGAAGGTTGAAAGAGGTGGTTCTCTTGCAGAGGTGCCACTGATAAAAGATTTTCCATCTTAAAATGCTTCCTAATTTGGTTCCATATTCTGAGTGAGTAAAGCACAATTGGGTTATTAGTATATTTGCGATAACTTTCATTTATTGGAGAGCAGAGCAGGGAATATAAAGAAGTACTACAGGATTTTACTTCTATTGCGGACCAAGCCTGTGTATGTTCATTTATTTGTGTCCATGTTTTTATGGCTTGTATGTTTGCTGCCCAGTAATAAAACTGAAAATTAGGTAAAGCCATGCCACCTTCTGCCTGAGGTCTTTGTAGGGTCGCTCTTCGGATACGTGGGTGTTTTGAGTTCCAAATGAATGAGGTTATTATTGAATCTAACTGTTTAAAAAATGATTTATTGATATATATTGAAATGTTTTGAAATAAAAAGAGAAGTTTAGGAAGGATATTCATCTTAACAATGTTAATTCTTCCGGCTAGAGTGAGATGAAGGGTTGACCATCTATGTAAGTCTTGCTTAATTTTTTCCATACAGACGCCAAAATTTTGTTGATAAAGAGCTTTATGTTTACTTGTGATATTTACCCCTAGGTATTTAAACTGATCTGCTATGGTAAAAGGTAGGGTGTCTAAACTAATATTATATGCTTGTGAATTCACTGGAAAGAGTATACTTTTATTCAGATTAATTCTAAGACCAGATATCTTTTGAAATTCTGCTAGTGCTGTTAAAACAGCGGGGACAGTGTTTTCTGGGTCTGATATATATATAAGACCATATCATCTGCATATAGAGAAATTTTCTGTTCCAGACCTTCTCTGACAATCCCCTTTATCTGATAAGAATTTTGGCAGTGAACCGCCAGTGGTTTAATAGCAATTGCAAACAACAGTGGCGACAAGGGACATCCTTGTCTGGTACCACGTTCTAGTTTAAAGTAGTCTGAGCAAATGTTATTAATACAAACTGAAGCTTCTGGATTGGTATACAGTAGTTTGATCCAAGCACAAATATTCGGGCCAAACCCAAATTTCTCCAATGCAGTGAAAAGGTAATTCCATTCAATCATGTCAAATGCCTTTTCTGCGTCTAATGATAGTAATATCTCTGGGGTGTTTGATTTTGCTGGTGAATATATGACATTAAACAAGCGTCGGAGATTTGAAGATAGGTGTCGGCCTTTAATAAATCCAGTTTGATCTTGTGATATTACCGAGGGCAGCACTTTCTCCATCCTTCTAGCTAGGATTTTTGAGAGTATCTTAACATCATTATTCAGGAGTGAAATTGGTCTATATGATGCACATTGTAACAAGTCCTTATTTTGTTTAGGAAAGACGGTGATTAATGCTTGTCGAAATGTTTGAGGTAGAATTTGGTTGTCTCTAGCTTCTGTAAATGTTGCCAATAAGAGTGGAGCTAGCTGAGTGGAGAATTTCTTATAAAATTCTACGGGGTAACCATCAGGGCCTGATGATTTCCCGCTTTGTAGTGACTTTATAGCGTCTAGTAATTCTGTTAGCGTTAGAGGTTTATCCAGTTCCTCAGCACTTAAAGCATCTATTTGTGGTATTTGTGAATTATCCAGAAATGCATTAGATTGTGTGTTGTCTTCTTTGGACTCAGTGGAATATAAAGACTTATAGTAATCTCTAAATGTGTGCATTATTTTATTATGGACGATGATTTCTTCTCCATTCTTGTTGGTGATTACTGGTATTGCATTGTGAACTTCTTGTTTATGAATTTGTTGAGCTAAAAGCTTATTAGCTTTTTCTCCATGTTCATAGTAATGCTGTCTAGACTTATAAATAAGTTGTTCAGTTTCTTTAGTTGTTAAGATGTTAAGTTCTGTATGTAGGGCCTACCTTTTCCTGTGGAGAACTTCATTTGGACGCCTGGCTTGTTCTTCATCTATTCTAGTAATTTCATTTCTTAGCTCTGACACTTTCTTGGTCTCTAATTTATTTCTGTGGAAGAGATATGAAATAATCTGTCCTCTTAAGAAGGCCTTTAGAGTTTCCCAGAGTGTTCCTGCAGAGACCTCTGTGGACGTGTTTCTCTCTAGGAAGAAGCTGATTTGTTTAGATATAAATTCTGTGCAGTTCTCGTCTGCCAATAAAAGAGGGTTAAGACGCCATCTGCGAGGTGAGTATGAGGGGCTTATTGATTTTAGCTCCAAGACTAGAGGGGCATGGTCAGAGATAACAATTGTGTCATATTTGCATGATTTAATTGTAGGCAGGAAATTATTATCTATAAAAAAATAATCAATTCTTGAGTAGCTATAATGCACTGGTGAGTAGAACGAATATGTTCTTGAGTTTGGGTTAAGAAACCTCCAGGGGTCTGATAAGTTGTGATCATTCAAAAACTGTGTAATTATCTTTGCAGTATTAGATGTCGTCCCCCCTGTCACAGGAGTCCTATCTAAGAGTGGATTTAAAACTCAATTAAAGTCCCCAGCCATTATAATTTTATGAGTGTTCACATTGGGAATGGATGCAAATAGATTTTGCATGAATTCCTTATCATCAACGTTGGGTGCATAAACATTTATCAAAATCATTTTACTGTTATGCAAGTTGCCCATGACCATCACATATCTCCCTTCAGGGTCCAACACTACATCTGATGCTACAAATGGAACTGTTCTATGTATGAGAATTCCCACCCCTCTAGTTTTCTTTATAAAGCTAGAATGGAACATTTGGCCAGTCCAGTCTTTTTGTAATCTGAACTGATCCTTGGTTAGTAAGTGGGTCTCCTGTAGAAATACTATTTTAGCGTTTAAGCCTGTTAGGTGAGAGCATACTTTCTTTCTCTTTAATTCGTGATTCAGGCCTTTAACATTCCAGCTCACAAAGTTAACTGTCCCATCATGGAGACATTGATTCTGAGTTTTTAATGCCATTTATAGTTTTAATTGGTAATATGGCAGTTTTAATCTTAGTTTCAAGATTCCCCATGAGTTATTGCATTTTAGCCTATTGTTGCATTGATATTTATAATTATAAGAATTACAAGAATAGATTAGATATAACCTGCTCTCCTTCTCTCCCCCCTTTATCCCCCCACCCCCCCATTTTGCCTCCCCACATGAGGCTAGATCCCACTTCGCGATGTTCCAGTCCTCTGACATACGAAGAGACAGAGCACGTCCAAAAAAAAACAAACCCCACCCTGCAGCGGCGTTACAGAATTAAAACAGAGATATCTTTTGCAGTTAAATTCTTAATACTATCTGCCGAAGATGTTGTCATTAACAATATTTAAGCTTGAAATAATCTTCAGCGCTTTTAAGTTAAGATATTAAGATTAAAAAAAAGAAAAAAAAAAAAAAAAAACAACCCTGGGAATGATTTTAAAAACTAGTCTAGGATAAACCTGGTAATTCCTACTGTAATAGTATAATGGTAATAGTATAGATAGTAGAAAAAGCAATAAACCAAGGGTATGAAGTTAAACAGTCTACTTTAAGGTATAGTAAAATAAAAAAAAAAAAAACGAATCCTACTTTAATTACTTCCACATTTTCACACTCACGTCTATAACTCTATAACTCTGATTAAAACATAAACATATAAAGTCCAGATAAAGAAAGAAAGAAAAAAATAAAAAAGAGATATATAATTATAATACCAGTCTCTTTAAACATGGATCCAGAGAGCAGATCATAGGTCCTTCCCGTGCCTTGATAGAATACGGCTCCTTATTAACTTTCAAAAAAGTGTCGGAAACAGCTTCTTTAGTTCTTTTTCAGCTTCTTCTTTGCTTAAGAAAATATAATGTTGATCTTGAACTTCCACTTTAAGTTTGGCGGGATACAAGAGGCTGTATTTGATATTGGCTTTCCGTAGCAACTTTTTAATGTCGATGTAGGATCTGCGTTTTGCAGCTGTTGATGGTGAGAAGTCGGGAAAAATACGAATAAGATTATTTTCGAATATAATCTCTTGCTTGCGTCTGAGAAGTGCCATCACATCAAGCTTACATCGTAGTCGCTCGAAGCGGACAATAAAAGACCTAGGTTTAAAGGTGCTTGGTATCTTTGTGCGATAAGCCGTGGCTATCTCAATGTCGAGTTTAAAGTCATCTCCAATTATTTTAGACAGTAATTCTACTGCAAATTTCACTGGGCTTGAGCTCTCTCGTTTCTCAGGTATACCCTCAATTCTTATATTATTTCTTCTGCACCCATCCTCCAGGGCTGCAAGTCTGTCTCCAAGTCTTTTGCATTCCGAGTTCGCAGCTGTGGCTTTTTCATCGGCATTAGACGCCAGTTGTTCCGCTGTTTCCACTCGTCCGTGAGTCCCTGCTTAACGTCTTCCAGCTGATCTGAAACGTCATTAATATGGTCATCAAGCCTTTTCAGTTTGGAATTAGTTTCTTCAATGTGTTCCACTAATTTCTCCAACATGCCTTTAAAGTTCACGTCAAAACGTTTAAATAGACGCGTTTCCTTATCTTTGCTGTCCTTCTTGAGCTCAATGGCCACCTTCTTAACCCCTTAACCGCCCTCTGCCGGATATATCCGGCATCGTAGCTTTATTGCTGACGCCTTACTGCCGGAATTATCCGGCACATTTGCCTGTGGTTATGTGAATGCCTGGCGCGTAGTATAACTGACAGTTTGGCGTGGGTATTATTACTATGTTGTATTTCGACAACTCTGCGCTTGTATTGGCCGATCACGTGATGTGATTCGAAAGTGAAAGCTGTGAATGTGGCGAAACGTAAACTGACTTCAAGTGAGGTTTTGCAGGCGATTTTGGACAATAATTCTGATCATGATTGTAGCAGTTCTGAAGAAGATTTTAGCGACAATGATGATCAGCAACGTGCGCTGCATGATACTGTGAATGATGACGCATCGGATGATGGCGATGAGTGGGTGTATCCCCAGCATCTCAACTGGACTGCTGCCCGTTATCTGAGCCAGATATGAAAGATCCAAACCGTGACCGCTTGTTCAAGCTACGTCCTTTGATTGACCATTTATTTGAAACATTTCAGCAGGTATTTCAGCAGGTAAATACTGCTTGAATAAATGTAAAGTAAAAAAACGAAAATTGTTCAGATTTCTCCTGGCATGGGGAATATTTAGGGAGTTGGCGGTTAAAAGGTTAAGATCATTCGTGTTATCTTTCTTAAGCTCATTCATGGCCGTAACCATGGCAGTGGCCAGTGTAGCGATCATCTCTTTCAGTTCAGTTTTCAGTTCGGACAGTTCGCTTCGGCTTTCGTGCTCCGCGAGTGGAAATGCAGCTCCTGTTACAACAGGCGCTGCGGGCTCGCGATGAGTAGATGAGAGCACGTCCTGCAGGGCCCTTTCTAGTCTCGAATGATCCTCAGAAATCGGCGATCCATCACGACCTGTATCACTTGCACCTTCGCTCCCATTTTCACTCTCGACTGGAGACGATACAATGGAGCGGGGTCCCAGGAATTCTGCGCATTCGTCTACCTGTTCCAGGTCAGTCTCCGTGAGGCCATACCTTGCACTTGCACTCAGGCCGGAAGTCTGTCCAGACTTTGATACAGCTTTAAGTTTCTTTTCCGGTTCTTTCTGACTTTTCTTGTTACTCATGCATGTATATTGTAGTGGAAGTTCCTTGGTCGGGTTAAATACAGGATACCTCTAAATAATATGAAATACATGGGAAAATAAAGCTGCTGCTAGCGGAGCTCTGCTTGAGACGTCCATCTCCTATAAACGGACGAAACCAACCACCGAGGAGTTTTCTGACCACCTCGGTGACCTCAGTCCCAGAGATGGGGGAGCCCACCTCCGAGTCCCCAGGCTCTGCTTCCTCATTGGAAGGCATGTTAGTGGGATTGAGGAGGTCTTCGAAGTACTCCCCCCACCGACCCACAACGTCCGAGTCGAGGTCAGCAGCGCACCATCCCCACCATATACAGTGTTGACACTGCACTGCTTCCCCCTCCTGAGACGCCGGACAGTGGACCAGAGTGATTCAGTATGGTGTTTACAAAAGACATAGTACTGCCAAAATACAAGTTAAAACGAAAATCTGAAAGTGTTAAGCAACAAGCAACTTTTGCTACCTGGGTTGCATGTTAATGCAAAATGGAATAACTGATCAGAAAATCAAGAGAATGATTAATATGGCAAAATTGCAGTTAAAACACATAATTATAAACCAGCACATAACAATAACAGTTGTTATGTTTGATCTGTCTTAATGTACAATTTTGAAACATGGACTGTGCACAAAACAATTGAAGGTAGACTAAAGAGCTGTAAGATGTGTTTTTTTAGAAGAATGTTGAAAACTTCCTGGACAAATAAAGTAACAAATGAAGGAGTATTAAAGAAAGCACAGGTAGGAGACTTTTACTAAGTGAAATAAAGAATGGACAACTAAAATATTTGGGACACATTAGCAGAACTGAAGGCATTGAAAGTATTTTTGTGCTGGGTAAAATCAATGGAAAGAGAGCAAGAGGAAGGCAGAGAAACACCATCAGTGGAAATGCTCTGAGATGGTTTGGGAACATCATGAGCGGCAGTGAGGTTTTTAGAATGGCAAGGAAAATAGATGGGTGGAAAACCATGAATGCCAACATTTGCATCAGACATAACATTTAGAGAGAGAGAGAGAGAAAGAGAGATCAAGATTCTTCCCTTGGTAGTGCATATTTTCTAGAACTTGTTCAAAATAGGTGTCAGCATTTTTGCCTTGCTATATTGTAGGTATTAAACTGTGTTTTATGTTAAAAGATTTGTTTTTCTGAGTATTGTGATGCCCTGTTGTGTTTATATAAATCAAGCACTTTTCCCTGTGTAATGTTTACATATTCATAAATGAGATTCAGTAGGTTAAGAGACATTTAAGAACAAAATATGTAAGACAAATGAATGTACTTTTGTTTGTTACATTTCTGAAATTATTTAGATCAGTATTTCTAAATCTTTATCTTACTGAATCCAGTGCAACCAAATTCTTACCGGTAATTATTGTTTCATAATGATTAGTAATTACAAATTTAAATGATCTTTGGTTTAGGCTTAGGCATGCAGTCAAGCTAGGGTTAATCTGAGAACACATCTTAAGTTAACTTAAAACTGAGGAACTCTGCAAACATTTTTGGTGGAATTTTAAAAGAATGTCTAGACATGTTTGCACTACATGTCTATTATGTTCCAAGTCCATCTTGATGTCCCTTTATAATAAAATACCAGTTGAATTACTAGCAGAAGGCTATCGGAGACACTAAAGGGAAATGGAACAAGTGAAGAGCAATTTGGAAAGATAGAATCCCATGCTATAAACAAATACCTAATCATTGTTCCTGTGTGTGTGTGAATACATGTGCAACAATGGAACAATATGTGCTGTAGGTGCTTAGCATTCTTTGATACTGTTATTGTAGTTCAAACAGGATTGAAACAAACTTAATGAGAGAATGGCAACTTCTGTACATTCATCTTGCCACCAATACATTTTGTTGGCACTCATAGAATCTTCTAACTGAGTCAGCTCAAGGGATGCACTTGTTATAGGGTCCACCACAAGCAACTCTGATACTGTGATCCTGCAGTTATGTTAGAGTGATTCCAGGAGCTTGGACAGATATCACTGCTCAGTGGGGTCAAAAAGCCCCCCCTGTCAGATTCTCAGATTCTAAAAGGTGAAGTCAACTGAGTGATTAATAAAGAGGCCAAAGAAGTCAGCAGACT
This sequence comes from Erpetoichthys calabaricus, assembly GCF_900747795.2. Taxonomy (NCBI): domain Eukaryota; kingdom Metazoa; phylum Chordata; class Cladistia; order Polypteriformes; family Polypteridae; genus Erpetoichthys; species Erpetoichthys calabaricus. The sequence goes on from NC_041394.2 coordinate 232,230,933, forward strand.
AACCTTGAGGTTAGAGGGACATTTTGTAAGTTTGTTCGCTGGTTGTTTGGATTTTGAGATTTTTCAAGTGAAGAAGCCATTTTATAAGGTTAAAAGAAAATTAAACGTAAACAACATTTGGAGGAAAATAAAAAGCCATAAATAAATGTAAAATTAAACCCATCTCTGTTACACACCGCTAATATGACCACAAAGTTGTAACTTATGTAGATTAGTGCTATTTTCCTCATAAGAAGTATTCCTATTTTGCTGCTTTGTAGCAGTAATGTGCGGGGGACCCCATAAGTTCCCGATTGCATTGGTCTTCACACTTTTCATAGTCACCTCCGTAGTGGTCCATGCCATGCAGTGAGTGCATTGAAACAATAAGTGGGGATCCCCCATAGACTCCCAAAAGTTCTGTTCTTAGGATCACTAAAGACACAAATCAGTTCTAGGAACTTGCATTTTTTTCATTTTCACATTTTTTAGGCACTGTGGTTCTGATAGGCAATTTGTTGACTCCTGATTGCTCAATGTGTGTATCTGCATGTGTTTTTTTTCCTGGAAGTGGCTTAATATCCAGGCTAGTGTTATTTCTTTCTAGGCTTTTGTAGATTATAGTTACTTTGAATCCATGTGAAAGCTGTGAATTCCTGTTATATGACTGATTATGTACTGATGAAGCAATGATTAGAACTTAATTTAATTGTTATTTTGGTGGTTTTTTTTCTGTAGGATCCATCATTAGAAGTTAGATTCTTTTGTCAGTTTTTATATGGAAAATGGTAGGAGAAAGTTTTGGCTCTGATTAAAAACAGCATATACAGTATACAGTATGGTCCAATGTGACTTTTTAAATGGACAAATTTCAGTGTCAAATTCAACTCATGCCTGCTTTTCTTTGATATTGAATGTATGTACGAATGTTAAGAACCATTGTTTATTATGTTTCACTGTTTAGATGCTGTCATTATTTTTATTTTTGCTTGGTGATGTCTTCTTATCATATTACAGTTAGTTTTCTTTGTGGATGCCACTATTTCTGTCATAATATTATTAGCAATGATGTTTGAGGCCAGCTATGTATGTGATCACTTTATACAGGCGTTATAAAAGACAATGGTCACCAATGTTTGGTGCTTTGGCTTTACATTGAAGACAACAAAAAAGTAACCTTGTGTTACTGAGGGAATTGAATTTCTAGATAAGTGCTAGGAACTTTTAGCATTGTTTTTGGACTTGACCTTTTGAGTATGGGTTTGGACCTAACACTTGGTTTGATTTCTTATTGACTCACTCTTTCTGACTGTTGATCCATTTACTGAAAGTTTGTTCCTTCTGGCATTTTAAAAAAGCCTTTTATCTCCCAACCCTTAAATAAATAAGTTCTTCTGGCTTGCCTGTTAATACCATGGCCGTTACACTTTGCATTAGCTTGCACTACAGTACCTTTTCTATTCTATGATGGAGTAGAGAACTAGGGAAAGAATTTTGCATGTTCATACTTTTGCATATTTTACCTTACATCGCATTTCCACTGTATATTCTTCACCATACAGTATCTTTATAATTAATTCTTATATACAAAACATAAATGTTCAGAAAAGTTCAAAGCTATGTTAAAAATTATGGGAAGACTCCACACTACCTTCAGAATGTGAAGGTTTTACAGTGGAAATCTGTGTGGTAGAAATGCATTTATTATAATGTAAATAATTTTTAAAATCAGAAAACATGCTTTTCAAAACAAATAAAAAAAAATTTTTCAGGAATTAATTAATTTTCAGGAGTTAACATATTCACCTCAGTTTTTATTGGAAAAAAGTCTTGGGTAATTCTCACAAAATAAATTACTTATGGATCTAAATTAAATGTTTTGTATAGAAAGCCATTCATTAAAAAATAATCTGTGAAGGACACACCAAAAATATTATCAGAAATAGTAGGAAAATACTACAGAGATCTGGAGTGATCGAAATACAGCAGATTTCAAGCATTCAATTGCATTACTGAAAGGCAAGCTGAAGGTACTTAAAGTCAAAATTGTGAGATGTCCAGCCCTGCATGTACGCCCTCCAACCTTGAATTGGCACTCCAGCCACCATAAAAAAACTCACACTGTTCCACTCCATCTGAAATTGTGAGGTGCTGAGGTGCCACCCGTTGCATGGCTGCACTCAGGTCCTAATCTAGATCCTGAGTTGGTTTGTTGTGTGGTGGGTGCGGCAATACGCTGTATCAGCGCATGCTCCTAACCTCTCTCTCTCTCTCTCAACATGATACATTATCTTATGATGCTGTACTTTGAAAACACAACCATAAAAGCCCCCCAAAAGATAAAAAAACTCATTAAGCCTTGAATTCTGTTTCTTAAAAATAACTGAATATAACAAAACCAGGTGGCATGGAGGCGCAGTGGTAGCGCTGCAGCCTCGCAGTTAGGAGACCTGGGTTTACTTCCCGGGTCCTCCCTGCGTGGAGTTTGCATGTTCTCCCCGTGTTTGCGTGGGTTTCCTCCGGGTACTCCGGTTTCCTCCCACAGTCCAAAGACATGCAGGTTAGGTGCATTGGTGATCCTAAATTGTACCTGGTGTGTGTGTGTGCCCTGCGGTGGGCTGGTGCCCTGCCCAGGGTTTGCTTCCTGTCTTGCGCCCTGTGTTGGCTGGGAATGGCTCCAGCAGACCCCCGTGACCCTGTAGTTAGGATATAGCGGGTTGGATAATGGATGGATGGATGGATAATATAATATAATAATTCCCATTACCACTTACCCTTGTTTTTGATTGTTGTCAATTGAAAAATCTGTATGTTGTGCTATATGTCCTACTGATCTGTAATATTTGCAGGATAATAAAAACTTGAACTCTATTAAGTAATTAATAAAAGTAATGTATTAGTACACACTATTGCATGTTTTTAGTAAAATCTTTGTCTTTTTACTGTGAAGAGTTATTTCTTTACGTTCATGTTTATTATCAATACTGCAGGATAGTGAGAGTTGTACATTATCAACAACAGCTAAGATCTGCAATAAATAAATTATATTTTGAATACAATGCTCACACACACATATACTATATATGATATGTATCTACTTATAAAGGAAACAAACACAATTTATTTCTTGTATAGCTCAAAATCCTGCGGTGGGCTGGCGCCCTGCCCGGGGTTTGTTTTCTGCCTTGCGCCCTGTGTTGGCTAGGATTGGCTCCAGCAGACCCCCGTGACCCTGTAGTTAGGATATAGCGGGTTGGGTAATGGATGGATGGATAGCTCAAAATCACACAAGAAATACCTCAATGGACCTGCTATTTTCAAAGTAATGGTCCTAACTAAGTCATTCTCACTTTTGGGCTGTTTTCAAGCTATTGTGGGTGGATTTTAGGTTGTCTTTCCATAATAACTATTTGAAGAGAATCATGGTCTAAGGATGTTTTTAACTACATAGGGGATACATAAATACTTGGGCTGTTTAATGTATGAACATACCAGACCACCCTGTCCTCAGAGGAACACTCTCACACTCCCGGGCTTTTTGAGATATGGGTCTACTCCTGGGTCTTTCCCTGGTACACCTCCAGAAGGCACTTGTGTTTCATTCTAACAAAATGAATGAATCATTTCAACCAGCTCCTTTTCATTCAGAGCAGGACTATGAGGTCCTTCCATATTGCTGTGCTTCTCACATTATCATGAAGAGTGAGCCCAGTAACTCTCCCAAACATCTTTAACCCAGCTGCTTCTATCTCATTCTTTATGTTTCTTCCCTGGGTGACCACAGATGACAATAAGGATGTAAGTAGACCAGTAAATCATAAGTTTTTCCTGAGGACTTAACTACCTCTTTACCAGCACAGACCAGTGAATATTTGCATATCCACTTCTTATGCATTGCTCCTCAATCTCATGATCACCTCTACCGTCACTTGTGAACAAGACACAAAATTACTTGAATTTCTCCACTATGCTTACATCTTATCTGAAGAAAACAAGTTTCCAAAGAATTTCAAACAGTTTTGCTGGTCACACGGGCAGTTTTCCAAAATCTTGGAATTTTGCTGGAAATAATGGATAAATTAAGTAAATTGGATGTTCTAATTGTCAACACAATGTGCAATTCACATTCCAGTACAGTGTAGAAATCATAGTCTGGTGAGGTCAGGAGGCCAACATCATTTGCAACAGAAAACTTGAAACCATTATGAAATACTTTCCTGTTGGATATAAGCTTTGTGGAGCACCACAGGGTGACACTGTTGGAGAAACAAGATTAATTAAGGGAAACGATGTTTTGAGTGTCGGTGGTCTCTGCTGCTTAGCCTGCAATATGTAAGGAAAACTGTCTTAATGTAGTATGCACAACTTATCCTAAATGATAAAAGATTTAAGTGGAGTATACAGGAAAATCTTACTACTTATCACTAGTGTAGTGACTTTGTAGGTTGCTTTGAGACAGCAGCATACAGAAATGTCTTCAGTTGTGAAATACCATCTAACACCAGGGAAGCTACATGATTAAACAAAACATTCCATACTGCCTTATCTGACTTTTGTATATCAAGACTAATAGAGAGGAAAATAAAAGTTTTGTAGTAGTCAACTGTCTTTCTTGTTCTCTTGTTTGTGCTCTATATAATACTTCTAAGTATATACTTATACCCCACACTATGCAACTCTTCAATTCCACCCGGGGTGGTGGGGGGTAAATGTTAACATTCTTCAAAGTTAATTTTTGTCTGTATACCTGCATTGTTATCACTGTTTAATTTAATATTTTCTTTATCAGTATGCTGCTGCTGGAGTATGTGAATTTCCCCTTGGGATTAATAAAGTATCTATCTATCTATCTATCTATCTATCTATCTATCTATCTATCTATCTATCTATCTATCTATCTATCTATCTATCTATCTATCTATCTATCTATCTATCTATCTATCTATCTACTTCTGTGCCTTCTAATACTTTGTTTTTGAAAAAAGAAAAACTAGATAGAAATTTCTTTTGCTTCTGGTTGTTAATCCATTTTATATTATCGTAGGATTATACAGTGTGAGGTGTAGTAATAGAGCCCTCCATTTTAAGCAAAAAAATATATTGAAAAATTATACAGTAGGTATAAACAGTACAAATCATTACATTTTAGAACAATTGGAACACATGAAGGTGCCAACTTTCTAACAAGTTTACATGAATTATTCCTACGGGTGTTACAGATTGTTAAAGTGCAGTCTCATAATACATATTATTTTTGAGAGGATTAATTGAAGCACTAAATAGCATATATGAAGGGAAGACCTGGGAAAACTGCAGGTAACTACTTGTTAGTTGTAGCCTGGATTGCTGTCGTCATGTTAATTCATTTTGAAAACCTATTAAGTCCTTTCAGGTTTAGGTTTTATAAGACAAGCATTGTAATCATTTCATGTTTAGCAAATTTTCATTTAAACTCCATTGATCCATCCATCCTTTTTTTAAGCTTCTTTAATCCAAGGTTACAGGCCAGTGCATATCCTACCAGCGTTATAACCAATCCCATACTTGTGACAAAAAAAGTCAGCTCTGATTTTGTCATATACTTTAGGAACATTTCCCACTAATGTTTCAACTATAGATAAGAAAAGTAGAAAGCCTAAAATATTATCAAATTATATTTTCAATTTAAGAGTAAATCAAAAATATGTAGGCAAAAGGAACAAATTAAAACAATAGGAATCCTGGTCTTGGTTCACTGTCCCGTATTATCATAAAGAACATATGCAGAAGTTGACATTAAAATAGGAAGCTAGAGAGAGTTGAGAATCCTTTTTTCTAGATAAATTTACACTATGGTTATACAGTATGTAGTGTTCGCATGAAAAGACCTTTCAATTTCATGCTGCTGTACTTCATGAGTTTAGCTGTTACAGCATGTATCATCAAACATCCATTCATCCGCAAAACAAAAGATAATTCTAAACCTTTCACTCATTCACCACACCCCCTTCAACACTCAACCTGGCACTGTGCCAGATATCCATCTGTTCTGGCAGTGGCAGCTATAGTATCTAAAGGCTCTTAATAGCTGATCTTGATTTGTAGCCAGACAAGCGGTTAACAGAGATGGATTTACAGCATATTGTGTGTAGTGATCTGCTATGAACAGTACCCAAGCATCCACTAAGCCACTGTACAGACCCACAGCAATAAGCCCCAAAGTGCAAATACTTAAGTACCCTTCGAAACATGCAATGTTTGAGGAGGATTTCCTTTTTAATTTCAACCCTCTAAGGAAGATTGTTATGTATAAATCTGAATAAAGTTTATTTTTGTAATAATTTACAACACATGAAACAAGAATGTTTAAATATTTTATTATTTTTTATATACAGTATATATATATTTAAACATGCCACAACAATGAAGCACTAACTTTCTGTAACATCAACCATAATATAGACTGATATTTTGTAAGTTACTTTTCTTTTGGCCCTCTTTTTGTGGAAGAATACTTAAATGTTTCATTTTTAATAGCAAGTCTAATGTTTTCTTTATATTCTTATTGTGAATTCAGATTGCACAATTAACTACAAAGTCAGTGAAAGGGCATACTAACTATAATTCTTTTCTTTTACTAGATAGTCTCTTATTGCTTAAAACTGATCAATTTTGAATACCCATCTATTCTTTATACTATCATTCCTTTGAGCAAAGTAAAGTGGTCTTAATTTTCATGGTAGTGACATTTTCTTATGAGACACTTTTGTTGTCTGTCGCTGTTATTAGAATGAAAAACATTCACAAGATTTTTTGCATTTTGAGAAGCCAATAATTGTTAGGTTTTTTATATCTGATGTCACATACTGTTTGGTACTTTACCTACAGTAAATATCTTTCAATTAAAATGTTAATGAAGATTGAAAAGAACAACAGATGACCCCATTTTCTTTAAATGTATTGTTGAGAGCAAAAAAACAATCCAGCTTTTGGTTTTACTGAAGCTGTATGTTTACTGTTATGCTTATGCCTTCTGTGTCGATTAAGTGATGTATGGGTAAATGAAGCGGAAATCATAATTGTGGGGTTGGTAATTTGAGTGCATTGTTTTTACTCAAAACCTTAAGCTTAGCCAGTATAGCATGCAAAGGTTTATCACACTGTCTTGAGTATAAAAACAAGTAGAGGTATTACCTGGGCTTACCCTAATGATATTTCTCTTTAACTTAAGAAATCATTGGATTAAACCCCCCTTTCCTCTTTAATAGTAAATTGTTTATCAGAGAGGTTGTGATTGATGCTACTGTATAGAAGATGCATAGTTAAAATTATTATGATGAGTAATAGGATTGTAAAAACCAGAAGATTATGACAGAAGTGTCGTTTGTACGTATGAAATGTACTATTAACTGACATGCAGAAAACAAGTACAGGTAAGCTTAAATTTCTTAATCAGAGATGTGAACTAAGTGGTTGCTACAGTGGCACAAACTCTTACCACTCAATCTGCTTCTCCCAAGTGCTGTTTTCTTCTGTTTTGACTTGACTGATTACTCAAAGCACAAAGTGTATGCCTCTTTGTCAATGTAAGAGAGAGAGAGAAAATTGGGTTTTTAATCATCGTGCCTTGTTAAAACTTTGTAGGTACAGTATTATTTACTCTCCAACATGGACATAAGTTATAAACTATAATAATTATTGCTATTTGTTCCACAACAATATGTAATAAATATGTGGGTGCTGGTCATGTTGGTTTGTGTGATGTTATGACGTAGAAGATACAGTAATGTCTGCATACAAGCTACATACTGTACAATATATTCACTTTGCTTGTAATGTTAGCTTTTTTTACATGGCTTGGTATAGTTACCAGCAACTCCCCATTTTTAAAAAGTATTGTAAAGCCACAAGCAACTGTAAGAACATAAATCCATATTTGCTCACTCTGAGAGGAAAAGACAGGGACTAATTTCAGCTTTAGGTTTTAGAGTTGGCCTGACCATTAAAGCTCAGTTGCATTTCAGGTATGAACTGAGTTTGGACTTCATATCAACTAAAAGTGATGAATAAAGTTTTTCCAAGCTCAGTTCAAGAAGTTCAAACTCTTTGTGGACAATAACGCCTGTCTGATCTTCTTCTTCTGTCGATAAAGAAATCTCTAATAATAAAGAAGAAATCATAATAAACTATCAAAACATGGGATGGAAAAGAAGGTTTTGCAATAGAACCCAAAAACTGACAACACCTAAAAAGCAAAAGGGTAAAAAATACAGTAATCCCTCCTCCATCGCGGGGGTTGCGTTCCAGAGCCACCCGCGAAGTAGGAAAATCCGCGAAGTAGAAACCATATGTTTATATGGTTATTTTTAGAATGTCATGCTTGGGTCACAGATTTGCACAGAAACACAGGAGGTTGTAGAGAGACAGGAACGTTATTCAAACACTGCAAACAAACATTTGTCTCTTTTTCAAAAGTTTAAACTGTGCTCCATGACAAGACAGAGATGACAGTTCTGTCTCACAATTAAAAGAATGCAAACATATCTTCCTTTTCAAAGGAGTGCAAAGCAAGCAGTCAAAAAAAAAATCAATACGGCTTTTTGGCTTTTAAGTATGCGAAGCACCGCCGGTACAAAGCTGTTGAAGGCGGCAGCTCACACCCCCTCTGTCAGGAGCAGGAAGAGAGAGAGAGAGAGAGAGAGAGAGAGAGAGATAGCGAGAGACAGATAAAAAAAATCAATACGTGCCCTTTGAGCTTTTAAGTATGCGAAGCTCCGTGCAGCCTGTCCTTCAGGAAGCAGCTGCACACAGCCCCCCTGCTCACACCCCCCTACGTCAGCGCAAGAGAGAGAGAGAGAGAGAGAGAGAGAGAGAGAGAGAGGAAGAGAGAAAGTAAGCTGGATAGCTTCTCAGCCATCTGCCAATGAAATCAACTGGGCAAACCAACTGAGGAAGCATGTACCAGAAATTAAAAGACCTATTGTCCGCAGAAACCCGCGAAGCAGTGAAAAATCCGCGATATATATTTAAATATGCTTACATATAAAATCCGCGATGGAGTGAAGCCGCGAAAGGCGAAGCGCGATATAGCGAGGGATCACTGTACTATTTTTGTGTATTTTTGTTATTGAGAGGTCTTAATATGTATTTTATATAGTATATAAAATCATTTTCCATTGTATTTCTGAGTTCAGTGTCATAAAAAATGTACTTTTACTTGCTGAAAATCTAATGCACAAAAAGCATGGTGATATATTTACATTTACATTAACATTTACCCAATTAGCAGACTCTTTTATCCAAAGCAACCTGAGTAAACCTCAGTTTTAGACTTCTTTTAAAGAAGTATTACAGTACAAGGCTGCTAAATTGACCATTGAAAGCGAAGAGCTCTAAATCAAAGACTAGTTACTCTTTTCTTAGCTACTAACTGTTATAATTTCGGCTGAAGTCTGAGATTTGTAGCCTTTCCTGTTAGGGATGCCATTTTTTTGTACCATTGTTATGGTCACGTCCTGTGTTTCTAGGGTAATGGTCTCTGAGGTTGTTACCTTCAAATAATCAGCAGATGGGAATAAAGTTCAGCATTTTGCTCTGAGCCTTATCCGATCTGTGGATAAATCTTTACTTACAGTTTTGACTTATTGTGTAATTACTTTTCTTGTCTTGCCTGGTATTTGACTATGAATGTTGCCTCTCATCTGGGATTTGGTCACTTCATTTTATTTTTGTTTTCATTTGTTTAACCTTTTGTTCGCATCTCCCAGCTTATTCAAGTAACTAGTTACCTGTTTTTCCTGCTGAGTCAGGACACCAAAACCCAATATTAATTTCATACTTAAAAAACATCCTTTGATGGGCCAACTTGTTTCCATTTACAACTGTGTGTATTCATTGTGAACTGTATGTTTTATTTAAATATTTTGAAGGAAATGGGAGAGAAAAAAGTGAAGAATTCATCCACTTCAGGTTACAAATAATTTCCATTAAATTCTTGGAAAGGAAAAAAACCTGTGACACAAGAATCAATTATAAAGATATTAACAGATGTTAAGCACCCCAAAACACCAGACACATTGCATATACACAAGTCCCACACTGAAATCAGTGGTTAATTATAATAAATTATCTTGATAAAATTCTCCTTTTTAATGTTGGCGAACGCAACACAACTCTTTTTCTCTTCTTCTTTCTCTCATCTTAACATTTCCCAGGCAAGCTTTGGCCTTCTTCCACATGACTCCAACTAACCTGGAGGAAGGTAGAATGACTCCTTTTAACCAAGACCCGGGAGAACTTCTGGTGCTAGGGAATATCCCATTGGAAGCACTTCTGGGCCTAGCGGGACTCCCTGAAAGTAGGAAGCATAAACCAGCTAAGCTCCACCTGGCGGCACACAGGGAACCCACAGAGTTGAATAGTACAGATGAGCTTGATGGGCTGAAATACCTATTCTCATAACAATTGTTCTGATGTTATATGTATTCTTGAATAAAAGAGCATGTGTTTATTTGATATTTGGACTAAAATCTTCACACATTATACACTTCACAGCATTATTAGTATAACGTGGAAAAAATTTCTGCTTGTGTTGATCGACACATTTACAAAACAAAAGACGCTAATGGAGAGGTGCAAAGGAATTTAAGGTGGCCCAGGATTAAGAGTTTTTTCGTAGGCTTCAGGGATTCTAGTGTTAAAGATAAGGACATGGCAGAAATATTAACACAGTGAATTGGATGATTAATCTAATGGTGGTTGAAAGCCATCTAATAAAGTGAAAGTGATGTACTAGGTTTTTTTCAACTTATGTTCTACCTGACCTTCATGATTATCTTCTTCAGTATATTTTTTTCCATAGCCAAAACAAAGAATTAAAAATACATCAATCTGGAAAACTGATACTCAATTAAAAACCTTCAACCAACATTTAAAAAAAAAGTTTATAGCAAGCAGAGAATGTGACAAAAGTCATGTTGATTTGGCATTCCCATTTTTTGTTGCTTTTCTTGGGTATAGTGTGTTAATGATGTTCAAAGAATGAAACAGAACATTCTTTTTTGTCATTTGTGGTGTACTGAATGACTTGGTAGTTTATGAAATTTCATTTAAGGAACTGACGTCAAGAAATCTGTCCCATTTAGGCTCACCCATCATTGTTCTAATCATGCCTGTCCTAGGTACAAAAACATAATCTCCACCTAGGAACTTGTGTAGATAAAAGATATCTTGTTGATTTAAAACAGAAAGGGAAAAAAAGAAACAGCACAACAACTGCTGTTCTTAGTCTATTGACACTATTTGAAATTCCTCTGGGGGAGGCCTGTTTTCTACACACACAGTCCATGAATAGGGGCTCTGACTTCACTTGATACAGACCAGGAAAAGCAGGCATAAAGTGGATGAAATTGGAGATTATGGTTCTATCTCAAGGGATAAGCATTGTTTTGTCCAAGTTATTCTGTATCCACTGCATATAAAAAAGTAATTTCTTTACAGAAATAAAGTAAAAAAAGAAAGAGTCAAAACTTACTAGCTAACCCATATCTTACATTTTCAACATCTAGATTTTAATTGATTAACAGTATTGTATGGTAAAGTATTGTTATGGTAAAGTCTTAAATGTACAATTTAACCAAATATTATAACAGAGCTGAAAGTAAACAAAAAAGATTCACAATGCAATTGAATGCAGCTTACATATTAAACAAATCAAAATATTTAACTATAAGTACTTTTTGGAGAGGAAAATAAGTGAATATGTATCAGGACCTGTGCCTAATCTAGACTGGCCTTATCAGTGGCCATGTTTCTTCCCATGGTGTTAAATCATGCTGCCAGTTTTACTGGTAGCTATACTGTGCTAGTGATTATGTGTTTATATCACACTTAAATTCTGCCTTACTACCAGCCCTGTAACACCTCTAATTGACCTTAGCTTTTAAGGTGAGAAAAATCATTGAAAGACAGAAATTGACCTGACGTATGATTATTTACAAACTTGTAAGTTTAAAATTCTCACCAAATCAGGAAATGCTAAACAGAGTCAAATGTGTTCTTTTCTTATTTTTATGTGGCACATCTCCATTACATCTTTCACCATCTTACAATGCTGCGATTGCAGCCATTCCCCAACTCTCTATGAATGGTACTCATGGCCATTGATCAATGGACAGTTTGCATATCATTGATCACATGGCCCATTGTTAGTCAGTGGTGCTAGTTTCGGTCATTATGCAAAGGTATTGTTTATAAGGTTGGAGAAACCTGCAGTCAACTGAGACTGAGGAAGTCACTTGGATGAGTGATGTAACGTATCTCCCTGGAAATGAATTATGGCTAGATGAACTGAATCAACTTTCTAGAATTTCCTTACCTGGATTATTGAGCATGCATCAAGACATTTTGACTCACTTTGGCAAGAACTGCCTAAAGCTTGTACGTGAGTATGAGCAAACAGCACATAAGGTGGCAGACTACAGGAACCACCTGAGATTCAGCCTCAGATGTAGACAGAGCGGAATTACACCTAGAAGTCTACAGATGAAATCGTCAGTGAAGGGTCTCCGAGCTACAAAAATCCTACAGAAGGCACAGAGCCAGCTGCTAAACGAACGGGTGAGACAAACCAACTTTACTATTGATGTTTTGAAATCTAAAGAGGAGCAGATCTGACAAAGGCTTTCATCGCTTTTAGATGAGAAAATGCTTCAACATGTGATTGAATTCCCTGAGAAGGCTTGTCTAGCACAGCACGAAAAGTCTAAGACCAGGCAGCAGAGGAAGTTTGATCTACTTGTGGTGCGCCAGAAACATCAGCATACGATAGGGAGTGTCCTCTACAGCGAACAGAGAGAAGGATGTCAGACACAAACCGAGGATGTGGAAAAGTGGGTGAAGAATCTGTCTGACAGACAACTCACCCAAGCAGAGAAAAGGTCCTTGCTAAACAGTTAAACTTTGCTGTCACACCAAAACAAATCCCGCTAGTGGAACTGATCACAACCACAGAGTCAGAAATCAGAAACAACAAAATTGCAGATGTGCAAGCGGAGCAACTGCGGATAAAAGTTTCAGCACGTCTCAGCAGTGCTAAGCCCCCTGCACCCAATATCAGTATAGAGGAGAGGAAGGCTCTCATGGCACTCAGTAAGGACGACAACATCATCATCCTTCCGGCAGACAAGGGGAGGTGCACAGTGTTGCTAAACCAGATGGACTATCATGAGAAAATTTTGTCTCTGCTTAGTGACAAAAACACTTATGAACCCCTAAAACGAGATCCAAGTAGTGGTTACAGGAAAAAGGTGATAGATTGTCTCAAGCAGTTAGTTCATAACAACGCTATTGACCGGACCTCATACCACAGATTATACCCAGTGGAAGCTACACCAAGTCTGTATGGTTTATTGAAGATACATAAACAGGATGCACCGGTTAAAACCCATTGTCTACATGATCAATTTGGTTACATATAACATCTCAAAGTTCCTGGCCGCTGTCCTCAACCCGTTGGTAGGCAGCTCAAAACACCATATTCAGAACACGTTGGATTTTGTGGAGAAGGTTAGAGATGTCATTATGGAGGCAGAGGAAATTATGGTCTCATATGATGTTACATCTCTATTCACTTGTGTTCCAGTTACGGAAGCAGTGGAGGTGGTCCGTAAGAGATTACAGGATGACCCCACACACTGTAAAAGGACCACTCTCAGCACTGACCAAGTGTGTCTGCTCTTGGAACTGTGTCTTCAATTCAAATATTTCATATACAAAGGCCAATACTACAGGCAGAAACATGGGTGTGCCATGGGTTCCCCAGTTTCACCTATTGTGGCCAATCTGTATATGGAAGAAGTGGAAAAGAGGGCGCTATTATCCTATCCTGGAACACCACTGAGCCATTGGTTCAGGTATGTGGACGACACCTGGGTGAAAATCAAATCTCAGGAGGTACCACAATTCACTGACCACATCAACTCAGTGGACAAACACATCCAGTTCACCAGGGAGGGCATGAAACGTGACAGGCTAGCTTTCTTAGACTGTGAAATTTCCATCAGCAATGGGGGATATTTGAAAGTTGATGTGTACTGTAAACCAACGCATATGGATCAGTATTTAAGGTTTGACTCTCACCATCCACTAGAGAACAAAATATGTGTCATCAGGACTCTACAACACAGAGCAAACACCAAACCCACAGACACAGCGGCCAGGGAAGCAGAAGAACATCATATCAAAAAGGCCCTGAGAAAATGTGGTTATCCCAGCTGGACTTCTGTCAAAGCAGGGAAGTCACCTAAAGAATGCTCTAAGCAATCAAGGTTTAGAGGAAGGACAACTGCTGTCTAAGTGAAAATCTTTGGTGATCCCTTATGTGTCAGGAGTATTTTAACAGCTGAGACGCATTTTTTCAAAACACCAGGGGCCTCATGCATAACGGCCGCGCGTAGAATTCGCACTATAACATGACGTAAGCACAAAAGCGGAAATGTGCTTATGCACAAAAAAATCCAGATGCATAAATCTGTGTGAATGCCAGCTTCCTCGTTCTTCCGCTACATAAATCCCGGTCAGTGTGAAAAGTAACGCACGTGCACACGCCTGTGTCCCGCCCCAGCTCCTCCCAGAATTATGCCTCTTTGAATATGCAAATCAATATAAATAGCCTTTAAAATCAGCCTTCTGTGAAACGACAAAGACAAAAGTACGAGGGAAAATAGAACAATTTCAGCGAATACCAAGTGGAGGCAAAGAAAAACGTACTATTTGTTGATTTAAACAGTGGTATAAACAACGAAAGGAAGTTGATCGAGTGACATAGCCTGTCGGAGAAACTCCAAAGCTGAAGTTCACAAAGTCGTACAGTGCCCGAAATAAAAAAGAAGGTGTCAGATATCAAAGTCGCCGTGAAAAGGTGAGTCGTAGCCCACCGTCTTAGTGTCATATGAAAGCTTATTAGGGTACAGAGAAAAAAAAGGCACACAGTGTGAAAAAACCACGAAATATCAACTTTAATCTCGAAATTTCCACTTTAATCACGTAGTTTATTTTGTCATTAAAGTAGAACATCATAAACTTTATCTTAAAATCGTTTAATTTACTAGTTTCTCAATCCCATCGTAACTAAAGTAACACATTAAATGCTTTGTTTTGCATTTGATCTTCTATGTGCGCTATGTGTGTGAATCACTACTTGCTTCTGGGCTATCTCTTCCTCCGACAGGACACAGAATCCATTACATTCGTAATATTACAGCTCTCTGAATAATTAAAATACTGAGAAGTATACGTGATATCATTTTCATGATGATAGGAGTTAAAGCATGTTATTAAACATGGGAACACAGTGGCGCAGTGATTGTTCATGTCTCACGCAAGATGCTTGCTGCACCATGCGCGACCTTCGATTAAATACTTTATTACAGAAGTACTGTCTCTTTCAAACATACTAACACCCAATTCCTGTCCTTACTTTTCTTTCTCCAAATACACAATCACCACACAATCAGCTCTGTAATAGATGTTAAGCCATCTGTAAGCTTAGAACGCCGATTCTTCAAAACTTTTAAGGAACATTGAAATATCTTCGTAGTGTTTAATTATTCTATCCATCTATCCTTCCAGTGTCGCACCAGCCACAGCAAGAATATAGCGCAAGGCAAGAACAATATGTGAACAAAGTTCCAGCTACTTGCTAGCACTGTGGCACCGTGCAGTTAAAGTTAAATTTTTATCTGTATAATAAACATATTTTGCTGCATTTCATCTTAAAAATGATACCGTCATCATATGTAAATACGCGCTTTATAAAGTAAGTGAGGTTGTGCAATATTATAACTGTATCGCAAGTTTACAGTGAGGTAATTGTACTTATAAGTACAAACAGTTCTACAAGGAGCATTTGATTGAGACTGATTAAGTGCGTTTATAGTTCTTGGGATGAAACTGTTTGTGAACCGCGAGGTCAGTACAGGAAAGACTGAAGCGTTTGTCGGATGAGAGCAGTTCAAATAGCGAATGGCTGAGGCAGCGTGTGCTTGATGCTGTATACCGATAATTCTCTTTTTGATCAGCTGCTGTACAGCTGTGATTCACACTTGGATACAGTGATATAAATACTCCGAGTGGTGCAGTAAGAGTAATATGGAAAGAGATGATCCACTGTGGCAACCCCTAAAGGGAGCAGCTGAAAGAAGAAGAAGGTGCAGTGAGAGTAACAATGCTAAAGCAGCTATGGTATTTGGAATAGTTTGACCATTATGTGGACCATTATATTGTTACAGGTTAATTACAATCAGATGCATTAAACTAATAAACAATATGTGGTTAATTTCAGTGTATTTAAAAAGGCCCCGTCAGGGATGTGGATCTGAAAAAGAAAGGATAACCACACTGGAACAGTAGCACTGCTTTGACGCTGGATGCCGCCAGTCTGCAAAACTGAGCAGAGAACTTGCGTACAACAGGGTTTGAGCTACCGTGGAAAAGTGCGTGGCTTTACTCCAAGTTTAGGTTTTATACATCGCGATTTGAACGTGGAAATGTTCTTACACAACATTTTTTTTATACTGTAAATTGCTTTCTTGGAAATCCATTCAGAAATCCATAGAGGGGACATTATATTCTTTGAGTTTTCTTTTGTATTGAATTTTTTTTCCATTACTTCTATAAGTTTATGTAGCACTGATCACTTTTTTAAATTATCTATTTTGTTTCTCCTCCTTACCCATTCACTCAATTTTTATTACTTGTAATTAAGTGCATTTAATTTTAACAGATTATTCATTCTTTTCAAAAATTCCTTCCAGTGTGAAAGATTGTTTGCCAGGTAATGTTATCACAGTTGCATGTTTTCTTGAAAAAGTTTTTTTCTGACTCCATCTTACAAATAACCTTGTCATGGATGTGAGTCAGTCCACTCAAGCAGGCAATGGAAATGACAGGTAGAGTGAAGCATGTCTTTGCAAGTCTTTTCTGCTCCACACTGTAAATATGAAGCAACCTGTTTCCTCGGGTTATCTTATAATAAATACCATGCAGTCTTAATCATTATCTTAAGTATGTAATTCTTGTACAAAAAGCAGCCCTTGTCTTTAAGTTAGTGCCTATAAGTGTATATACCAACCAAGTATTTTGATCATTTCTCTTTCTTCCTGTCCCCATTGAATCCATCAAAAATATGAGTAGGCAGGTACTGCAGGGTTTCATGATTGCAGTTCTCTTAATTAGTGGCTATGCTTTTCATGCTTTATAATTTACCTCCTTTTTTGGGACATTCACATATAATGTGAAAGTACCTACTACAATTACCATGTCTGTCTGCCCACTTAAAACAACATGGCTCCCAGTGGACCAATTTTATTTAAAATTTGAACCCTTATTTCTTACGGAAATTTGTCAGGAATGTTCTATTTTCATTAAGATGTCTTGAATACAGCACACCACACATTTTTGAAATTTAAAAATCTCTTTTTGAAAAGTATATTTGAATTCACAAACTTTTCTATCTAAAAACATTAAAACATCCTGTGAAATGTCAATTACTGATTAAAAAACTGTTTCAAATTTACCTTGAGAGATGTTAAACAGAATTGCCCACACTAGTTAAGTGCTGGGGGAGTTTATACACCAGCTCACTTCTCTTTCTGTTTAAGGTAAGTTAACTGTAAAAATAAAAATAAAAATTATAAAAGCAGATGTCACCTATTTAGAACTGAATGTAAGAAGAAAGGAATTATATAAGTGCTGCTGTGAAAGCACAGAGTAAACATATATGTCCTCAGTATTTACAACACATCACATTAAATCCAACCTCACAGCTTCATTATCTGCACATTTATAATGATTTGGTATTTATTGACCTTATAATTTATCAGCAAAACTCCAGACCTGCTCTTAATTATGGTCTGAAGCAACCTACACTTTTACGTTTAGACTGATTTTAACTTTTTGGGTACAACTTTTAAAAAAAATTATGTTTAAGAAATTTGAACTACAGTTAGTCATGGACCCTCCACAACCAGCACATCAACTGATCAACTGACATTTTTTTATCACTTGGTTTGGAATCTTTTGTCTATGAAAGCTATTGAGCTATCACAAGCCTCTTTGAGTTATAATTTTAATTTTAAAGTACTGTACTGTCAAAAAGTCCGTATTTAGTGTAGTCTCTTAATACAAGTAATTACATTCTATTATAACTGTTATTGTTTAATATGGCTCAGTCAAAAAATATTTAATAAACAAAAGGGATTACTAACTCCTTGAAGTAACTTAAATGTTAAAGGTTCCAACTTTTAAATTAGTTAGCCAAGTCCCTGAGCAAACCTGAATGTAATACCATGCATATTAACTAAATTAACAATTTTAAAGGCACTAGTCAGTACTACAGATCTGTTGTTTATAGTGTCTATTATAGTCCTCAGGAAAATTGCATCAAATTAATTGCTTTAGAAAAAGAAATCCTTTTTTATGTTAACTGAAGTCGCATTAGTCAAACCACCTCTATTTTTCAATGTAGCGTCTCCACAGAACATGTTTAAAGTAATATTAGAGTGATTATATCACTTAACCAGCATTTTATGTCAAGAATTTACCCATTGTGTATACTATAATCTGCTATAAATGTAAGTTACTAATTGCTTTATGCTTGTTGCTACTTAGGTAGTTTTTTTGTAACAGTCAAGGTCTAGAACATAAAACGGGGATATCAATATTCACTGTTATTTTTCATTAAAGTCCAAAAAATAAATATTATTGGCAAGGTTGGAAAAATGCAAGTCCAAAAGGACTGAATAGGGTCCACTATGTACATATGTACATAACCACACAGAAGCATTATGCAATCTGCAATTAACATAACATGCATTTCCTTGGGGATGTGGGAGATAAAACAGACAACCTGGAAGAAGACCTACATAAACAGAAGGAGGATGTGCAAGCTCCTTGTTGCCAATTTCAGGTCACGGGAGTCAAACCCTAAATCTGTGAGCTGGGAGCTTTTACCAATATGCCACCCTGTTCCTCCAACCAAAATATTAAATGAAAAAAAGATTGTTTTTTTGATGGATCTATAGAAAATATGCTAAATGTAAACACTGTAACCAAAAAATGTAAAACATTATTTATCTTGCAGCAAAATTATATTATAGTTAACAGCATTTATTTTTTAACAGGTACATTAAACCAAAATAATTGGGGTAAGAAGTATCCTTCTTGCAATGGTGCCAAACAGTCTCCAATTGACATTAATGAGGATTTCACTCAAGTGAATGTGAACTTTCAGAAATTTCAATTCGTAGGCTGGGAGAAGGAAACATCCCCAACAACTTTGATGCATAATGATGGCAAAACAGGTATTATTATTATTATTGTTGTTATTGTTATTAATAATAATATCTATGTGGGTTTTAAAAATGTTTATAAAAGAGAGCTGTTTCGAGAAAGGCACACTGGTTTGCCCTACATTTGGAAGATTAAGCAGTGCATTATCATAATCTTTACAATTATAGTCTCTCATGCGCATTATGTTAATAACCATTGCCAAAAAACATAAAAGTAAACCTCCCCAGCTGATTTGTAAGTAGTAAGCCCCAATATGGTAGAGTCACCAGAATGCTGGATACTGTATCTGTTCATTTATTGTATCTGTAAAGAAAAAAACAGAACTCATCTGCAAAGCACTGATGTAAAATTAATTTTATTGAAGCAATAGCTAAAATTATTTGTCATCATTTATTGATTTAGATATTTTTTTTCTTCCTTAATGTTTTATTTAGCTTAATAAGCCTTGTATCTATTCAATTGTTAATGACACAGTACTATGTTGTGATTTTTTTTGGTTTAGTGGAAGTTATAGTGAATGATAACTACTATATTATTGGTGGGCCCTTGAAATCTCAGTTTAAAGTTGGTAAGATTCACTTCCACTGGGGAGACTGCAGCAGAACTTCAGTTGGGTCTGAGCACAGCTTAAAAGGACAGAAATTTCCCTTAGAGGTAAGAAGTACAGTACTGTTGATCAGCTATTACAAGGTAACATCCTTCTCTTCTTATAAAAGTAACATTCTGTAACACACATTTTCTTAGCTTGATTATTAGAATTATTTACATACACACACACATACTGTATATGTGTATATATATATTGTCACAAAAACCAGACATAAGAGTCGTGAAAAAGTTTGGGGCAGCCACCCGTATAATTTGGTTTCCTGGCTGCAAAGTTGCTTTCAATAGAAATAGCAGTGATCTGCACAAAACCGAGTCCAACACAGAACTGAGGGAACAGGGAAAAGGTGGAGACTTTTAAAGGGGAAGACAGGAAGTGAGGTCAAAGGGGTCGGGCTCATGAAGGTCTTCTGTCATTGGTGCGAGCCTGGACGTGACATCACATGGGCCGGAGCTGGCAAGGTCTCCTTCCATTGGCTAGGTCCCGAAAGTGACGTCAAGAGGACCAAGTGGGATCTCTCGTGAATGGTCTGCAGGCAAGGGAGAAAAAGAGTCAGTGCACTCTGCCACATCCCGGTATGTCTCAGAACTGCCCTTACTCAAGCCCTTTAGCTGCCTCCCATGTGCACGTGTGTGACAAGGCCCCCCCTCAGCCCAGACCCATTGGGTCGGGTGACCCTGACCGAGAGGTCGTGAACTCGAGAAAGGGCATCAACGTTGGCATGATGAGTGCTTCGACGATGAACAAGCGAAAACTTGTACGGCTAGAGGTCAAGAAACCACCTGGTGACCCACGGATTCGACTCCTTGTGCAGGGCCATCCACTGTAAAGGGGCATGGTCCGTGACAAGGGTGAATTCCCGGCCCAGCAGGTAGTACCTCAGCTGAGT
The DNA here is from genome assembly GCF_900747795.2 of Erpetoichthys calabaricus. Lineage (NCBI taxonomy): Eukaryota > Metazoa > Chordata > Cladistia > Polypteriformes > Polypteridae > Erpetoichthys > Erpetoichthys calabaricus. Next base: position 232,251,737 of record NC_041394.2, read on the forward strand.
AATTTAATTTAATCGCCAAAGCCTCTCTCTCCACCGCCGTGTACCTGGTCTCCCGGTCCAACATTTTCCGGCTCAGGAACATAATGGGGTGTTCCGCACCATTGACGTTTTGGCTCAGCACGGCTCCCAGGCCTGTGTCTGAAGCGTCCGTCTGGATGATAAAAGGTAAGGAAAAGTTAGTAGCTTTCAAAATAGGTGCGGATGTAAGGGCCTGTTTCAAGTCACTATATGCAGCCCCCTGTCTTTTCAGTCCATACCACAATGTTTGGGGCCCTCTTCTTTGTCAAATCTGCCAAGGGCACCGCTCTTTCTGAGAACCGGGGCACAAACCGGCAGTAGCACCACGCTAACCCGAGAAAGGCTTGGACCTGCCGCTTGGTTTGCGGACGGGGCCATTTCAAAATGGCATCTACTTTGGAGCACTGTGGCTTCACGATACCCCAACCCACCAGGTAGCCTAAATACTTGGCTTCGCTCAATCCAAAGAAACATTTCTTGGGATTAATTCGAAGCCCGGCCTCACCAAATGTCTGCAATAACGCTTTTACCTGCTGTAGGTGTTCCAACCACGTGCTGGAATAGATGACCACGTCATCCAGGTAGGCAGCACTGTATGAGTTATGAGGTCAGGTCTGAGCACTTCGTCCACCAGACGCTGGAAGGTAGCTGGAGCCCCGTGTAACCCAAATGGTAGGACATGATACTGCCAGTGTCTGCTAGGGGTGCTAAACGCGGTCTTAACCTTTGCAGAGTTCGTTAAAGGAACCTGCCAGTACCCCTTTGTCATGTCCAGTGTGGTCAAATACTGAGCCTGTCCAAGCCTCTCGAGGAGGTCGTCCACTCGTGGCATTGGATAAGCATCAAATTGGGAGACTTGATTAAGCCGGCGGAAGTCATTGCAAAACCTCAAACTCCCGTCAGGCTTAGCGACCAACACAATTGGGCTGGACCAGGGACTATGACTTTCCTCAATTACACCTAGTTCCAGCAGGTGTTTGATGTCAAGCTCCACTTCAGCCCTTTTTGCCTTGGGAAGACGATAAGGGCGTTCTCGGACTCTAACCCCGGGATCTGTCACAATGTTGTTCTCAACAAGAGAGGTCCGTCCGGGGTTTTCACTCACTACCTCCCGGACAGACAGGATAACTGTTTCCAGCTCTCGCCGTTGTCAGGGACTTAAATCCGCACCGAAGTTAAGGCTAGCCATGTGAGCAAAGAGTGAGCGGTGCTGACCGGAGGAGGGATCGGGATCCCTGTCCTTCCACGGTTTCAGCAGGTTTACATGATAAACCCGCTTCCTCGGCCGACGATTGGGTTGACTCCCCAAATAGTCGACGAGTCCTTTCCTCTCCTTAACTCTTTTAGGGCTAATTTTTTTTTTTTCTTTTCTCCCAGGGCTGAATATTTTTCCAAAAACTAACATTTTTTAAAAAAGAACACAAAGCAATTGTTTAACATATCAAATCAACAAAAAATAATTACTTTTGACAAATGTTACTGTCTTGCATGTTGTATGAGCCTGCATACTCTGTGATTTCACATACATATCACATACATTTTACACAGCAAAGTCCTGCAAAGTCTGATCTCGCTCAAAGCAGCCAATTTCAGTCATTGCCACATTGCACTCCTTACAATATGTGTTGCTTTGGTGCCTATTTTTCAATTGTCTGTTGCTGCACTTTCTCACATATATTGTTAGTGTGTACTGTAGAGAGACAAGTCACCCATTTGCCATCGTGCCATGCCACTGCCACCAAGTTTTCTGCCTGCATGAAAACCGTATTGTCACCTCTTTTCATCTTCTGAAACTTTATGAACTTTATGAATGGCATTATAGCCTGGCTCACCCCATGGGATTTGCTTCTGTTTATTACAGAAGTGAATAAAACTTTGCAGCAGCACGTACCTATCACCACGCTGCATAACCTGTCCAAAGCCACCAGGGGACAAAACATGTTTGGACCAATGCTCCCTGAAGTTATATCACCAGTTCTGTCCCATCTCTATTTGTAATGCCACAGCGCGCTTCATCTCGTCTTTTGTTGTGGGTTTCCACTTTGAAAAACGAGAATGCGATGCAAACGCAGCCCGCGATTCAAAAAAATTCTCTGCCTACCTGTTTGTCTCGTCTGACAGCAGCTGAAAAGCAGCATCAGGAGAGAGCAGCCTGAAGTACAGCAGCCGGTGATCTGTCGTGTCCAACAGCAAGCCATGCCGTCTTGTAAACTCCGGTAGCCAGATCGGCTCTCAACGGATCAATGTCTGTGTATTCATCCCATGCGAACCTTCCCGTAGATGCATCGGCTGCGCGAAGGCACTCAACTGGCAGCAGATCCGCTGGCGCGGCATCGGCTGGTGTCTGATCAGCTGATGCCGGCTTCTCACTCTCTTGCTCGATCTCCTGATCACTGCCAATAAAATCCGATTCTGAAAAGAGTCCGACTCCGCGATAATGCGCAAAACATCGTCTGCCGAGTGTTTTCTTTTCTGCACTCGCTTCGCTCCCTTGTCACATGTCGATGCCATCTTGCCATTGTTTACATTTCGCAACTCACGCACACGCAAGGATTATTTGCCGAGTCAACGAGTCTAGCATTCCTCCAAGCACAGAGGGAATGCCTGTGACGTTCAGTGAGATTTGTCGCCATTAACAGCTGATTGTCGCCCTTTATCCCGTCGACATTCGCCTTCAACCCCTCCTGTCGACAAAAGTCGACATCCGCCCTAAAACAGTTAACTTCGTATGGGCCTTGCCAATGGGTAAGCAACTTAGAGTGGGAGGTAGGTACTAGGACCATGACACGATCTCCCGGGCGGAACTCCTAGAGAGCAGTGCCACGGTTGTAATAACGGACCTGTGCTGCTTGAGCCTCTTCAATGTGACTTTTAAGTAGGGGCCGAATCTTACCAAATCTATCGTGTAATTGCGCAATATATTCCAATATATTTATAGAGGGAAGAGCCTCTTCTTCCCTTCCTTCTTTTAAGATATCTAATATGCCCCGGGGTTGTCACCCATACAGTAATTCAAAAGGGGAGAACCCCGTGGAGGCTTGTGGGACTTCCCGATAGGCAAAAAGGACGAGGGGGAGGAGCTGATCCCAGTTTCTTCCATCCTCGCTGACCACCTTACGCAGCATTTGTTTGAGAGCCTGATTGAACCTTTCCATCAAACCATCTGTTTGAGGGTGATACACCGCGGTCTTTAAATGCTTTATTTTCAGTAACTTGGCAGTCTCCTTGAACTTGTCCGAGGTAAAAGGTGTCCCCTGGTCCCTCAAGACTTCCTTGGGGATACCCACACGTGCAAAGACCCCTAGTAATTCCCGTGCGATGGCTTTGGAAGTGGCTGAGCACAACGGAACAGCTTCAGGGTATTTGGTAGCGTAATCCACGAGGACTAAAATGTACTTGTGTCCTCGGGCTGAGGGCTCTATAGGGCCGACTAAATCAATCCCAATTCTGTGGAAGGGAACATCAATCAGTGGAATAGGAACGAGAGGAGCACGGTCCCTCCTAGGAATTTGTCGCAATTGACACTCTGGGCAGGAAGTGCAAAAGCGTCGAACCTCCTCATTGATTCCCGGTCAGTAGAAGCGGAGCTTGATCCGCTCCAGGGTTTTCTCTGTGCCCAAATGGCCACCTAGGAGGTGCGCGTGTGCTAACTCACAGACCTGCCGTCAGAAGGTCCGCGGGATTAGCAGTAGCCTTCTCTCCTGCCCGTCATGCTCAGCTACGCGATAGAGAAGGTCATTTTCCAACACAAAGTGAGGACCCTGTGGCATTGACTGGTTAGTGCGTTGGCCATTGACTAGGACCACTGCATTTTTGGCAAACTTCAGGGAATCATCACTCCACTGCTCCCTTTTCAATGAAGCCGGCGTCTCTCTAAATTGAAACCGCAAAAGGGAGAGAGGGTTGGTGTCGACCTCAAGGGGCATGGTTACCTCCCGTTCCGCCGTGGCGCTGGTGGATGACGTATTGGCACGCGACGGTCCGGGAGTTGCCACGTCAGTCAGGACGGCCGCTTCGTCTCTCTCTGCCGGCTGATTACATGGCGTGGAGGCAGCTTGAGACGGCTCATCCCCGTCCATAACTAGGCCCAAGTTAACCCCAGGAGTGGTATGTGTTTCAATAATAATATTAATATTAGTCCAGTCCCGCCCTTGTATCACTGGGTGTGGAGGATCTGGGAGGACCGCCATGGTTAATTTCTGAACCGATCCTCCGTAACTGATGACACAAGCGGCGGACCTGTACCAGCGGATTTCTCCGTGGACACAGGTTATACCGGTCTTAAATTTTAACCACTGCTGCGGTAGCACAAATCGGCAGGCAACAATTAAAATGTTGCTGCCGGAATCGAACAAAGCAGTAGTTTTGTGCCTGTTTACGATCACCACGCCTGTGTGTGGGACTGCCAACGGGTTAGTCAGAGCACACCAACCCGGGGTGTCGGCACAAGCTCTGGATTGTACAGGGGGGGCTAGGTCGAGTTTGACTAAGGGACGGTTCAGCTCCCCCAGATTGCGAGGCCGTCCTTTGTGCCTCTACGAGCTCTATGAACTCTGCCATATTATGGAATTGTTTACCCCAGACCAGCTGGGTGAAGCCACAGGGTAGTGTTTTCAGGAGCAGGTAGCAGGCCACCTGCTCTATTATGTGGGAGGGCTTGTTTTCCTGTGGCCGTAGCCACTGCCCTACTTTTGCCCATAAGGACCAGGCTTGTTGAGGGGTCGGCCGCTCTGGGTCGAACCTCCAGTTTCTCACTCTATTCACCTGACAGTCTGGGGCACCCCTAGGTAGAAATTGGGACTCTGGCTTCACAGGGAGGCGGGCACTCTCCTCCGAGACAGCATAACAAGCCCCTTTTGCCTCCCCCTTCCGGAGCAGCCCAAGCCTGTGAGCCCCTCCTGTACACTCCCTGGCCTGCCTAGGTTGTCTGGTGAAGCATGCCGGGCGCAGAGCTCGTACCGGGTCACTCCGAACCACAGGACACCGTCCCCGCCTGAAAACTCAGCCCCGGTACACTCCCACCTGGGTGTACTGCAGGTGCTGTCCCCATCTCTTCTGGGACTTCTCCATCCTGCCGACTACGCCAGTGTCACAAAAACCAGACATAAGAGTCATGAAAAGGTTTGGGGCAGCCACCCGTATAATTTGGTTTCCTGGCTGCAAAGTTGCTTTCAATAGAAATAGCAGTGATGTGCACAAAACCGAGTCCAACACAGAACTGAGGGAACAGGGAAAAGGTGGAGACTTTTAAAGGGGAAGACAGGAAGTGAGGTCAAAGGGGTCGGGCTCATGAAGGTCTTCTGTCATTGGTGCGAGCCTGGACGTAACATCACAGGGGACGGAGCCAGCAAGGTCTCCTTCCATTGGCTCGGTCCCGGAAGTGACGTCAAGAGGACCAAGTGGGATCTTTCGTGAATGGTCTGCAGGCAAGGGAGAAAAAGAGTCAGTGCACTCTGCCACATCCCGGTATGTCTCAGAACTGCCCTTACTCAAGCCCTTTAGCTGCCTCCCATGCGCACGTGTGTGACAATATATATATACAAAAATATCTTTTCCATTAAAATGATGTTATTATTGTTGCCGATACTTACGGGTAGTGTATTAACAGCATTTAGTTTGACTTAAAAGGCAAAAGAAAGAGGCAAATAATTAAAGTACTAGTGTTGGATTTATTATATCATTAATTTAGCTTAAAATAGTATTTTTACAATACATTTATCTACAGTGTAAAAGAACTGTCTAAAAGGGATTCGAAAGATTTCAAATGATTGTGTTATATTTTACCAATTTAATCCATGAAAGGTACTGCGAGAAATGCAGCCTTTCATATTAGGAATGTACATGATTCTGACCAGTACAAAGCACATTATTATTGAAATATTAAGAATATACCACATATTTAACAGTGCCAAGATTTCTGGTACTAAAAGAAAATGTTTTCTTTTGATTAATTGCATTTATAGGAATATTAAAGATCACAGACTTGCTGCACAGTCTCTCTTCTCCATTCTTCATTCTAGCACATGGTCTTAGAATATTTGCACTAGCATCTTTTAGATTTAGGGACATGTTTGTTATGTTTTACAATTATATTTTCTATGCAATTTTTTTTTATTGTCTTTCTCTCTTTTTTGCCTGGTGATGTTGCTTTAAATTGTGCTACTGTTGTTAGTTTATGGGAGATGTAATCATACTAAGTGAACACAACAGTAAACTGGAACATGAACTTAAGTGCCACAATTATGGAATAATCATTAGGTTTTAAGCCAAGCAATTTAGTGTAATACCCAGGGCAGTGGACTTAAAACTCAGGTTTGTTGGTACAGTTTCCACTGTATGACAATGAGCTTGACAGTTGGCCTCTTTATGCTTGAACTGCCAAAAAATCTATAAATGAAAAATTACATTGTATATTGTCCTGATCAGGAAGTCACCATTGCTAGCGATGTCAGTCAATGTAAAGTAATAATGACAGCCTTACCTTCACACAGAAGTTTTATTCTTAAACTTACTTAACTATAGACACACAGACCTTAAATAATGTATTTTTTAATGTTAACCAGATTTAACGAATCTTAATTTTTGATTCTTTCAGATGCAAATCTTCTGCTTTGAGGCAGATAAGTTTGAAAATATTACTGCTGCAATAAAGGGTAATGGAAGAATAACAGCATTATCTGTTTTATTTGAGGTAATCATAATTTATCCAATTATCCTTTCATTTTAAAAATGCTTAGTTTATTTCTGGGTTGTGTCTAGTTGGAGTTTATATAAATACTGTTTTTTCATTAATTTAATTTTCGCTTATATGATACTGTAGGTTGATAGACTTTCACTTGTGTTTCTTGTGTATTTAATCAAGGCCAGCTCTAGTGTAGCTGTTAACCCATGGCAGTTCTTCCAATAGAGCAGATGTTTAAGCTCAGACCTGAGAGTGAACCGCTACTGTCAATGTTACACCACTAAAATGTGGTTAATGCTAAGGGCTGATGCTCTTCTAGTTTTCCATCAGCTAAAAAGGCGGTACCTAAGAAAGTTATAATCTATGCCATAGGTCAGTTCAGGTCTTGGGAAGAAAAACGTGCCTTTGAAACTTGGAGTATCTTCTGAACTCCTGTGGTTTTCCAGACATCTTTTTCTTTGTTTTACTGCTTTTAGTAACTTTACTTGCATCATTTTTCAAAGTATTAAACCTCTAAACTAGCTATATGTTATGTTATAGAAAATGAACCTGTGATCGCATTGGTGTATTTATAGTGCCCTTCATACTCTTCATCAAAGCACAAATTGCTTGCAAATTGTAGCATTCATTTTACAACTGTCTTTTCAGCAAGATTTTGACAAATGCTGAACTGTTCAATTTTAAACACTTGCCTTATATTCAGTCCCCTGGACCTGACACATCACTGAACCAAGGTTATTATAGTTAACGAAAACTAAAATCAAAACTGAAACTATTATTAACATTTTCTTAAACTGAAATAAATTAATTAATAAAACCGAAATGAAAAACTAAAACTAAACGAAACTATTAAAGTAGCTGGAAAGACTAACTGAAATAAAATAATAATTTAATAAAAATATTTTCATTTTCGTTTTTGAATGAATGTTCTTGCCGTTAGTCTTTAACCCTTGTAACTTTTAACTGTTAAACAGAAAGTCATCCACCACGAGCCGCCTGCATATATTCATCCAGTGAATGGCAGCTGGTGACGGAGGGCGGGTGTTCACTCAGCATTTGCAGTGACAGAGCAAGCTGAATACGCACATAAAGTGAGTGGAATAGAAAGCGATTTACTGTGCCGCCTATCTTTGCGCTTGTTGTTTATCAAGATGCAATTCAAACGGCTGAAATCGGAATGTGCTGTTCAGCAAAACCTTTACCATACAGACAGAAAAATCCCTAGGTTCAGTTTATTTCTCAGGTGCCTGTGTTTTGTTGACAGTAATTCACCTGCCACTTCACACAGGCGTTGATCGAGAGACTGACTTAGGTCATCATCAAAAAAGTCGTTTAACAACGAAGCGAAGCAAACCTTTTAAAATTCCTGAGTTGGCAATGTCTCTACTGAACTATAGGTAGGTAGGTGAAGAGATTCTGCCAACTGGTGAAAAAGTAAAGATACTAATGTATTTTTGTATTTATGCTATATTTATTATTTTATCTTTTTTTAGTTTATATTCACAGCTCAAAATACCTGATATTGTGAAAATAATCCAGTAGCAGAATTATGTTTTAAAATATTTGTTGCCCTTTTTTAAAATTTTCTCTCTAACTCTTAAAACAGATAGTTGAAATATAATATTCTTTTTGTTCTTAACATCAGCCATATCATACATACCTGCTCTGGATAAACAGGTTTAGATAATGTATATATTGCTCCTAATCTCAGATGCTGTCTCTGTCGTTTTGTGCCCGTCCATACTCCGATTACCTGCTGTTGCTCTACTCATTATGGGTTTACTGTTCTTATGCGTGTGCTATTCAAGTATTCTGTCTGATTGTGATGCAAAACTAAACTCCATAGTAGCTCTTTCCCATGCCATAATTACATCCGGCGCCGCCGTGAGTGGCAGCCTTTTCAGCAGCTCCGTGTATGATGCTGCTGCTGAAGAATGTGAATTTCCCATTGGGATTAATAAAGTATCTATCTATCTATCTATCTATCTATCTATCTATCTATCTATCTATCTATCTATCTATCTATCTATCTATCTATCTATCTATCTATCTATCTATCTATCTATCTATCTATCTATCTATCTATCTATCTATCTACTAAAACTAAAACTGTAACTAATAGATATAAAAATAAAATAGAAATGTCTTTGTGAAATAAAAACTAAATTAAAACTAAAAATATACGATGAAGGAAAACTAAAACTAAACTGAATTTCCAAGTAAGGTCAGAAAAAATATAGAAATAAAAACTAATATAAAAAAGCAAAACTATAATAACCTTGCATTGAACTCCTCTCCCTCAACCCCTGCCCCAGTGCCAACCTGATCCAAACTATAGACATGTCAAATAAAAATACATTATTAAAGCAAATGCCAATGTTTTATTTGTATTTACAGGACATCAGATACAGTCTGATAAGTTCATTATAATGGCTGAGTAGACCGCACATAGAACATAATTTACATATCAATAATTTTCATTGGTATTTATGTGCTTTGCATGAAGAGCTGGCAATTAGGAAAAAACATACTAGCCTAGACACTATTGGCAACCAGTAGCAAAACACCAATACAATAAAGCCATGCAATAACACGGTTCACAAGAACACATACTGTAAAATAATGTGATCATCATTTACCTGCATTCTCCATAAGTGATCATAAAAGTCCCCAAGTCCCACATTCACTTGAATTGATACTGTCCTCACTAAAGCTGAATGAATATTGTGGCTCAGAGTTTCGGTAACAAGTAAAAGGCAGCCGCTGATATTGATAAGCTGCATTTTAAACAGGTGACAGTGAGGTGTACCTGAAAGATTCTGTAGAGATAAAGAGAATACCATCATTGTCATCAGCATCATCTCTGTATCCTAACTGAAACAACCAGTATAGGACAGTACCTCTCAGCATTTCTACTGTAGAAAACACAGAGAGAACAGGGGCAAAATCCTTACTACTACACCATTGGTTCAGAAACACATTTGGTTTTCATGAGGACCACAAAATATTTGGGCCCTTGGGCCTGGGCCCAACCAGAATGTTTGGTGCTTACATGCTTACATAACACATCATAGCATTCTCCAAGCTAATAAAAAGATCACAAATATTCAAATAAGAACTTCTTGCAACAGTGGAATGCTGAATGGTATCTCTGAATATTCAATGTGCCAGACCCTGAAGCTGATGGGCTACAACTGAAGAAGACTTCACTGAAGCTCCACTCTTGATATCTAAGATTAGGAAAATTCGGTTATTTTGGGCAAGTGATTATCAAAACTGAATGTCAGTTGCTCTGACAAATCTTGATTTCTGCTATGACATCCAGATTCTAGGGTCAGAATTTGCCATAAATAGCATGAATCCATGGACCCATTATTCTATGTGTTAGTTGTATAAGATGGTAATGTAATGGTGTAGGGCAGGGGTGCCCACACTTTTTCGGCTTGCAAGCTATTTTTAAAATGAGCAGGTCGAAATGAACTACCTACATTAAAAATGTTTTATATATATATATATATATATATATATATATATATATATATATATATATATATATACTTTATACATAAAATATTTAATATATTTAATAATCTTCATGTGGGAAAAGCTGAATAATGCAGTCAAGGAGGTAGCGCATTTCCTCATGTTTGAACATGAGGAAATGAATTTCCTCTGTGAGTAAGTTCTAAAACTGTCCATGAGCCCCATACTTCAGCTGAATGTCATCCTGTAGTGTCAAAATCTCATCCTCCACTGTAGAGGAGTTTTAGGTGAAACAGTGTTGCAATTTTTGATGCGGGTGAATCACCCTTAACATCTTCCCTAAATGGATAGCACTTAAATGTAGCGATTGGCACAAGTAAAGCTGAGTCTTGAAACCATCTGTCAAAGTCTGACAGGCAATTTTCAATCTACTCTGTGTAGCGTATGCTGTCAAGTTGCGCATACGCCTTCCATTGTGTCTCCAGCTCTGATGTGAGGTTTTGGATGTTCCCCAAATCAAGGCGCTGCAGCTTTGAAGACAGATGTTGCATTTTTCATTTGAAAGCATTAACTGAGCTAATCATATTGACCATGGAGTTCTCTTTTCCTTGCAGCTGAAATTAAGCTCATTCAACATGTTGGTCAGATCGGAAAAAAATGCCAAGTCTAGCGGCCATTGATCGTTATTAAGTTGCTTGTATTCTGCATATTTAATGACAAGGAGAATTTCTCTGGCCAGGGGTCTTGAAATCTCAGCAGGAATTTCTCCCTAGCCATCTGTCTCAATGAAGGCCTCTTTTATCATCTCTCCATTATGCTTAATGATCGAGTGACTCACCCGGAACGATGCTTCGGTGTGTCTGCCTTTGCTTTTGAATTCAGCCGAGTGAAAAATGACGGCTGTCCGATTAACTGCGATTTTAGTTCCCCCTCCTTTCTCTTTCTCAGATCACTTTTCGGAAGGAAGTCGGTTTCCTAGTTTTTATGAACAGTTCAAAAGTGCCTTTCCACATTTTCCTTCTTTGGAATAGCAATGATAGATTGATAGATCAGACAAACGCACTTCGGTTGTGACATTGTGAGAAAAAAAAAATCCTTTTCCAATTCCACATCCAGTCCATACCCTCCCCAAACAATTTTTTTTTAAAATCCCTTCTTTAGTCAATATAAATTGGAAGGCTAACTAGATCACAGCCGGAATTTTGCAGTAGCTCGCGTGTTTGATCATGTGTGCGCGATGACCAGTGTGTTAGAAGAAAAAAGATCTAAGACTGGCAGCCCTGTATGTCAATCAAGTGGCAAATGCCATAGGAAGGATATATAGACTAACGTTTAAAAAAAATTTTTTTGAATGCAACGCAATCTACCTGCACTACCTTTGCGATCTACCGGTCTATCACGATCGACGTATGGGGCACCCCTGGTGTAGGGAGTATTTTCTTTCCATATATTAGACCTAATATCAATTGTATGAATGCTACAGTGTACCTCAATATTGTTTTTGACTATGTAATCAAGTGTGGCACCAGTATTCTGCTACCCACTTTTCTCTTCGACAAATCTTGTTTTTTAGCTTAGCTTTTTATTTCTTTTCCTCAAATTAGTATTAGCTTTTTCTGCATACATGCATTTTAATACACATCTCCCTTGATTAAAATATCAGTTGATTATAAACTTACACAGCAAGATGACCAGTGTGAATTTTATCCCTAGAAGAGTTAAAATAACTAATACATACATAAAATACAAGGAATGACAAAATGGGAATCTGATTGTTTGCTATTATACAATTCAACTGGCTAGTAGTCAAAATTATTATGGATATTATTGAGTGTGTGTGTGCCTTACAGTGGGCTGGTATGCCTTACATTTCATGAAAAGGTAAGCAGTCAGTTAACCTTCACCATTTCTAAGCGGATTTAAATTAGTCTGAACAAAAGTCATTAATATTATACATGCAAATTAAAAAAAAAGATGCTATTTAAGTTGATATAACAAGACAAAATAACATTAGACCCACTTGTGTCAAATTTACACCCACCCTTTTATGAAATCCTGGCGCCACTACTACTATATACATCTCTTTATGGCCTTAGTCCAAATGTTTTTAAATTAATAAGGTATGTGAACCCTTCATGAACATGAGAGTGAGTTCAGTTTACTTCAACAGCCTGAACAGTCTCAGACCTCAGTCCAGCTGAGGACCTTTGGGATGTTGTGATACTAGACTTTCGAGGATGAAGCTGTAGCAGAAGAATCTGAAGGGACTACATAATACTTTTGAGTCAGCATGGATCAAAATCCCTCAGGAAAGTTTCCAGCACCTTGTTGAATCCAGAAGAAAATAGAAAATGTAAAAACTTAGTTGGGCAATCAAAACAATTATTACAGCAATTTGAAAAACAATGAAAGAAGACCGTATGAGCATCCTTAGCAACATCTCTAACAATTGAATGCCATACTAAAACAGTGAGTCTCCATGCTAAAACAGTGAGCCTTCAGCCTTGGTTTAAATATTACGAAAGATGGGAATTCTCTGATATTGATACGTTGGTCATTTAAAAGATTGGTTTCCTTCTGTCAAAATGTTCTAGATCCTACAGATTTTTTATGCTTGGATAGTTAATAAAGCTTGTATCTTAAGATTGAAATGTGTGCCCACTAAGAGTGTGTGATATGTATCATCTACGATAATATCTTAATTGTTGTTTTAATGATGTTAGAGCTGAAATTATCGAGTATGTCACTAAAATGAGTGATCATTTCACGAGCTATCATGGCTGGGGTGGGGGGATCCTCGATTCTAAAGCACATTTTTTTTCTTTCATTATTTAAAACACCTGTACCTCATTATGACGACACAATGGAGGAAGAATAAAAGGAAAAAAAGCCTGTTATCATCTATTAAAACACAGAAATTCAAAGAAGGCAAGTCTCTGCACATTGCCATTAAAAAAGAGATCAAGAGCTACTTGATGATACTTAAAGTGGACAGTGATGGAAATCCACTTGAGTAGTGGAAAACACGAGAAGTACATTTCCTCAAATTGGGGAAGCTTGCTAAAAAGTACCTGTATATCCGTGACTCAAGCAGCTCTTCAGAGAGTACTCTCAGTACTGGAGGAAATGTTGTAAAATGTAACCATGCTGCTCTGAAGCCAGATGCTGTGGCTTGTGTGACACAAGTTGATGTTTCCTCAGTAGAATTTTACAATTTTTATATTTTTTCTATATCTTTGTGCAGTATTGGACAGAACTTGAAGTTAGTAATTTGTTTAAAAATGTTATAGGTTTGGGTTTTTTATGTATTTTTGTGCAATATATGACAGAACTTCTTTACAAATGCTATAGTTTTTTTCCTGTGCAGTGTTTGTCAGTGTTTGGATTTTACTGTACAATAGTATATATAGTATGTTAGATTTTGTTCTTGCTTGTATGATGTTAAACTGCATTGTAAAGCCAGTGGGGTCGGGCCTGTTGGGGATTGTGCTGAGGCATCACTTGCTGCACAGCAGCACCCAATTTGAGGCAACCCATCCGGGTAGGCGCATGGAACGTCTTGTCTCTCCAGCATGATGATGCATTAGAGTAGCATCATAACCTCTGTATTTCAGTGGCAGCACTTTGCTATATGGTTGCGAGACATGGACGCTATCCAGTGACCTGAGACGAAGACTGGACTCCTTTGTGTCTCTTTCGTGAATCTTTGGGTGGCGTTGGTTGGACTTTGTGTCAAATGAGCAGTTGCTCATGGAGTCCTGAATGAGGCACCTTACCTGCATCATGTTGGAACATCAATTACAGCACTACGGCCATGTGGGGCAATTCCCTGAGGGTGATCCGCCTCGCAGGATCCTCAATATTGAGGACCCAAGTGGTTGGACCAGGCCAAGGGGACCCCACATAACACCTTTGTGTGGCAGATAGATGGTCATTTCCGGAAGGTGGGACTGGACCGCATGTCTGTCTGGGGGGTTTTTAACCAGGATCCCAAGCTATTTCTTGGTGTAGTGGGTGCGGCAATGCACTGTACCAGTGCATGCTCCTCAACTTGACCTGGCCTGACCTTGTATGCTTCACAACTCACCTTATAGCAGAGTAGTTTGTTATCCAATGTTCATACACAATGTTTCATGCACAGTGTTCATGCACAATGTTTCAATTATGATTAGTATTTTTTTCCCTTTGGATTCACATCTTGTTTACATTTAAGGTAAGTGTCTGTTTAAAATGCTCTCATTATAATAGTTTTGTTGGTCCTAGTACAATTTTTTGTGTAAATCCTGCAGGCCACTTGGAAATTGTTTACTCATAATTGCACTGTTTGATCTCAGTAATACTTTGACTGGTGATTTTAATGTTTTTGTGTAATTTTACAATTTTAAGTAAGTCAATAAGACCTGTTTTCTTTAACTGTTGTTTCCATTAATCTCATTAGTAAACTACAATTAAAATCCTATAATCAAGACCAAGCTAGAACAATAAGACTTACACATACACATTTTTAAAGGATGCAAAATATCGTCTAATTACACTTGCTTCTTGAACACTGTTGGGTGTTTTTTTTAATAGATTTTTGGGTGCTGATCACGAATATCACATCAAAATTTACCCATCACGTACCGTTTCAGAGAAATCTTCAGTTTTGTCATGATTTTTTCTTATATTTGTATCCAAACATTTTCGCTCCTGCAAGTGACTTATCAACAACAGTTTGTGCAGCCTGGGCATGTCCAGGCATGGAATCAGGCCAGGTTGGAAGCTGTTCTGTGGAAGTTGACATCCTGGGCAGGTCTGAACAAGCTTGACGCTGTCTTGGCATGCTATAAAGGTGGCTTGCATACACCAATCCTGCTCATTTGGTTAATATAGATAGACAGTGTGTATGTATAGTATCAGTATAGTAAAGTATTGTATCTGTAGCAATATAACAGTAAGCTTGATGCTATAGATGTTTTGGTGTCGGGCAATATGTCTCGTCAATGTCATAAAAGCCACAATACATTCTGCTATATCTGTGGCGAATATACACTTGCGCCTCAGAGACGTTGGATGACTGCTCTTGTGAAGAAAGCTTATCATCTGTATTTCGGCTGCAAAATTGGTGATCAAGGCAAGGAATGGGCGCCTCACATTTGCTGTGTGACATGTGCTGTCAGTCTGAGAGCCTGGCTCAGAGGCACTCAAAAGACGATGCCGTTTGCTGTTCCGATGATATGGCGAGAACAGAAAGACCATGTGACGGACTGTTACTTCTGTTTGACTAATGTGTCTGGTTTCTCTGCCAAAAACAAGAAGTCAATTGAATATCCTAATCTGCCTTCAGCAATGAGACCTGTGCCACATGACGACAGTCTTCCAATTCTGAAACCACCAGAGTATTGGTCCTTAGACGAACCAGATGAAGAAACTGCAATGCAGGGTACTGACAGTGACATTGACCTAGATTTTGAACCGCTTATCAGGAGATCCACATCTGATAACACAGTCCGAATTGAACGATTTGGTCAGAGATTTGGGTCTGTCAAAAGCAAAAGCCGAGCTGCTGGGTTCGAGACAGTAGGAATGGTGTTTGCTTTCACCAGGTACGAAAATTTCTGTGTTTCGAGGATGACACCATGATATAACCAAATTTTTTGCATAAGTTGACAGTCTCTGTTTCTGTTGTGACATTGAAGGATTGTTCTTGGCCTTGGGTTGTGATCACAACCCGGAAGAGTGGTGTCTCTTTATTGATTCGTCAATGTTAAGCCTGAAAGCTATTCTGCTACACAGTGGCAACGTTTATCCTTCGGTACCTGTTGGCTATGCAGCATACATGAAAGAAACATATGAGAATATGGAACTGTTGCTAAAGCATGTCCAGTATAGCAGGTACAACTGGAATATCTGTGGAGATCTTAAAGTCGTTGCTTTGTTACTAGGACTGCAGCTCGGCTATACAAAGTACTGTCGTTTCATCTGTGAGTGGGACAGCCGTGCCAAAGAGTCGCACTATTCTCGACAGAACTGACCACTCCATAAAAAGTTAGTTCCAGGACAGAACAGTGTGGAACAAGAATCGCTTGTCGTCCCGGCAAAGATATTTTTGCCTACTTTTCACATAAAACTGGGACTCATGAAGAATTTCGTGAAAACACTGAACAAGGAAGGCGAAGGTTTTTGTTATTTAAGACAGATGTTCCCAAGAATAACAAACGCTAAGATCAAAGAGGGCATTTTTGTTAGCCCCCAGATCAGACATGTTATGAGTAACAAGCGGTTTGAAGGTCTGTTAGTTGGGCCGGAAACAATTGCCTGGAAAGCCTTCAAAGACGTTGACAATTTTCTGGGCAATTACAGAGTCCCAAACTACATTCAGCTCGTAGACAAACTTCTCAAAGCATACAAGACAATGAAGTGCAACATGTCACTCAAGATTAATTTCCTCCACTCACACTTGGACTTCTTCCCCGCAAATCTCGGTGCTGTCAGTGACAAACACGGTGAAAGGTTTCACCAGGACATTGCTATGATAGAGAAACAATACCAGGGCAGCTGGAATCCGTCAATGCTGGCTGACTACTGTTGAGCACTGCAACGTGATGCACCAGACATTGAATACAAAAGAAAATCAGGAGCAAAACACTTTTAATTCTGTTGAATTTAATAGCTTATGCAAAACATAAACGTGACTAAATACATTATTGTCAGTAAACATATAAATGTCTATTTCTCAGAGTTCTTACGTGATGCAGTAAAACCAAAACTATATTTGTGCATACCCAGTAGGTACCTGTCACAATCAGCAAAAACTTTTCAGGAAGCAAGACTTTTCAAAAAAATTGTCGTGCAGTGTTATTGTTATCATCATAGTCCCAGAAAATATTGAGATAATCTCACTTAGAGGATCTGTTCAAAACTTTTTAAAATTATGGCAGGATCTCACAATAACATTTTAGAAAAAGCTTCCATTTCAGGGAAAAGGATACCGTTTTTTTTCTTGCTCCTTTTATAGAGTAGCTTTGGTTGCTGGCTCCACTCTCTTTTTTCTGGGTGAGGATTGAATTTTGCTTTGATTTGTTAAATTTGACTTGACTGTATGGAATGTTGTTTCTAATTAAAATCAATAACTATATAAAAAAAGAAAACATCGAAATATAATTTTTTGCCAATATCGTACACGTCTAGTGCCCAGTATAGGCACTGATAGATTCTGAAAGGTAAGGCAGGGGCTAAAATCTTTTAATTTTTATATATGAGAAGAGGGTTTTAAAATTAGACCTCAACTTAAACAGAAACCAATGCAGAGATTTAAGAACTGTTATTATATGGTCATACTCCATAGTTTTGCAGGTAGTTATGAAATACAAAAAAAGGGAAATAAATACCTGATGCCCTTAGAAGTCTTCCTAAACAAGATTTGTAGGTTGCCTAATGAATTTTCCTATCTAAGAGCACAACACCAAGATTTCCCTCACCTCCCATACCATTGCAATTATACCTCTAGTCTCCCTTCTTCCTGTCAGACAATTTTTTTCCTCTATTATTTCTCTGAAACTCCACACTCAATGAAGTTTTGACCTGAAGAATCTTTTGAGCTCTGGACAGGAATCACTACTGGGGTAAACATGCCAACAACTTCTGGGGTTGAGAATAGTCTCGTAAATCCAGCTATCTAGAACTTCCCATTGTGACCTCATGTATTCCTGTAGTCTAGAAACTCATCACCTATAGAAAAGGACAGGCCAATCGAATGGCACCTACAGGTATGTATCATAATGAGTTCAAAATTGCAATATGTTATATAACTAGCTTTCTTGTTGTCACTTCTCAGAACTCCAAATGTAAGTGGCTAACTCAAAGAATGCTAATATTGTTCACTAGAAGTATCTTCACATTTAACACAGTGTAAGCCAGCCCTGTTAAATACTGGTCTGTCTGCTCTCAGGCATCTGGGTGTTTAATGTAACACTTCTTCTTCAAAGACGCCTTCAAAGATCTTTTTTGATACCGATTCTACCACTATTTCTAGGCTACCCTGTGTGCATATGGGTTTTGTAACCCACTGCTGATGGTAGTCTAACTCTCTTAGCAGAACCACACACAGGAACTTCCAATTAAGACATCTTTTGACCCATCTCCTGTGATGGCCTATGAATATCAGACTACATCCTTGGTCCCAAATGACACCCCGTTACACCATGCTGAAGGAGCTAAACTTAAAGGCCCACTGCCTGTTAGTTGCCATGCAAAAGGAAATGTACAAAAAGATTCTAAATAACAAATAATAAGTCTATTTTTAAGACATGGTTTAGATGTAGCTACAGTATCTGCAATACGTCTAAATATAGTATATGTTTAAAAACCTAATCACATACAGTAAGAATATCTATTTAATTCACAATGGAATAAAAAGCCTAAACCATATTTTCAATGTCTATGCTTTTGGTGTTTTATTCCTATGATTCACTGTTGTTTTCAGGGGTTATTTATTATAAATACACGAAAATATACAGTAGTATAGGGTATACAATCAAACCATTTTCGTCACCACACTGATTTTTTAAATAACTGAAATTATGATTTACTGTTTTTATACTCTGTTTTGTAATAGAGCAAAGAGAGATGGGTATCAGATCAATGCAGTTTTGACGTCCTACTCCTGACACCCACAAATGTATATAAAAGGACATGTTTATTGATTCAAGCAATTGCTGAAAAGTAAAATAAATAATACATTGGTAACCAGGTCTCTTTCAATTTCTCAGTCAAAAATAAAAAGCAAAAAATATAATATCAGGAGAGCAGAAATAATTTTTCATCTCTTGTTACATTCTATTAGCACCACTTATTCTAAGGTTTTGGTAAATATGTTTTGTAAAATTAAATGGCTTCCTTAGCACCAGCCTCCTTTAGGTACATTTTTTAACACATGCAATAGATTTTTTCAGGCTATTTGAATTGAAGGTTACATAGGTGCAAAGTGATTGAGGTGGTAAAGAGGACTTCAACAGTGATGAAGAAAAATGTGCCTCATCTTTGAAAATGTCCAAATCTAAAATTTATGTCTCACAAATTCCCTTTCTCTAGCCAACTAACACGAATAAAGGCAATTTAAATTAACACATTGCTGTATGTTAAGTAACATTTTGCTAGTACAGCAAAAGTGTTTTTTTCTCTTCTTGAGTCATTCAGAAATAGAAAACTGCAGTTCTTAATGGATGTAATAGTAAAATTAATTGTGCATCAATTTAAAAAAACAGCTTCCAGCTATTTCAAATATTCCTCACTGTTTCCTTTTATTTGTTCGTTTCCATTTCTCCATTATCAGTGCTACCAGAAAACCTGCCACTGCCAATCTGTAGATACATCAGTACTGCAAGTTCACTGAAGCACAAAATGATAGGCTGCCAAATGAGGTGACAGAATGCAAGCAGGACAGTAAAAAGGCTGCACAATCTATCTCATAATGAAGTGTGGTATGTGTTCCCTAAAGGGAATCAAGACTGGTATGAGTATATTAATAACAAGCACACTACAGCTTTGGTAGCCTTACAAGTGACCTCAGCGATGTCTGTCTTTGCTAATTTATACAGGTGGTGCGACTCAAACCACCTACAACTGAACACCAGCAAAACCAAAGAGTTGGTGGTGGATTTTAGGAGGCCCAGGCCCCTCATAGACCCCGTGATCATCAAAGGTGACTGTGTGCAGATGGTGCAGACCTATAAATATCTGGGAGTGCAGCTGGATGATAAATTAGACTGGACTGCCAAAACTGATGCGCTGTGTAAGAAAGGACAGAGCCGACTATACTTCCTTAGAAGGCTGGCGTCCTTCAACATCTGCAATAAGATGCTGCAGATGTTCTATCAGACAGTTGTGGCGAGCGCCCTCTTCTATGCGGTGGTGTGCTGGGGAGGCAGCATTAAGAGGAAAGATGCCTCACGCCTGGACAAACTGGTGAGGAAGACAGGCTCTATTGTTGGCATGGAGCTGGACAGTTTAACATCTGTGGCAGAGTGAAGGGCACTCAGCAGGCTCCTATCAATTATGGAGAATCCACTGCATCCACTAAATAGTATCATCTCCAGACAGAAGAGCAGCTTCAGCGACAGACTGCTGTCACTGTCCTGCTCCACTGACAGATTGAGGAGATCGTTCCTCCCCCAAACTATGCAACTCTTCAATTCCACCCGGGGGTGTAAACGTTAACATTTAACATTATACAAAGTTATTGTCTGTTTTTCACCTGCATTATTATCATTCTTTAATTTAATATTATTTATTGTATCATTATGCTGCTGCTGGAGAATGTGAATTTCCCATTGAGATTAATAAAGTATCTATCTATCTATCTATCTATCTATCTATCTATCTATCTATCTATCTATCTATCTATCTATCTATCTATCTATCTATCTATCTATCTATCTATCTATCTATTTTTTTATTCTAACATGATATTTTTTCAGTTGCATAAGTAAGATTTTCAATGTGCTAATATGGACTTTATTCATGGAGAGTCAGCACTGGGGACAAACAGGTGACCATTCATGGACAGGATACTAGTCAGTCTCAGAACACACTCTCAAATTTACTCTTGCTTGGCCAAACCGGAACAGAAACACAGATAATGCCTAGACTCCACAAAGGGAGCATTTAAGCCACAATATGAACTCAGGACTTAAGAGATGTGAAGCAGCAGTGCTCCACTAAAAGCTCCTAATAAGTTCAATTCATGCA
Organism: Erpetoichthys calabaricus; assembly: GCF_900747795.2. Classification (NCBI taxonomy): domain Eukaryota; kingdom Metazoa; phylum Chordata; class Cladistia; order Polypteriformes; family Polypteridae; genus Erpetoichthys; species Erpetoichthys calabaricus. Next base: position 232,272,648 of record NC_041394.2, read on the forward strand.
TAATATTTCTACTTAGGAAGAAGCAGCTATAAAAGTAGTAGAAGGTCAAATTAGGCAGTGTGCTATAATGGCTAAGTGACAGGAAATGGCCACAAGGATGATGGTTTACTCCCTACTCCTGATTTACTAAGCTAGTTACTCATCATTGCCAATGATCATCTTGGGGTGCCTTGTTTGAAATAAGTTGATAAAGTCTGGAAATACTGCCAGCATCTTCGGCAGTAATAGCTAGAATAATTTCAAGCATACAGACAACACTGAAGGAACTTCAGGGAAGACAGGAAGGTTACTTTTAATAAAGTTTAAATATTGAACACAGAAAAAGTAGTGGTTGGGAGCATGTGCTGACAGCATGTTGCCGCATCCACTACACAATGAACCACCCGGATTGGGACCCAAGTGCAGCAGGTGACACCTCAGCACCAGCACTGGAACACTGTGAGTTTTTTTTTATGGTGGCTGGGGTGCGATTCCTGCAGCCAACCTCCAAGTTGGGGACCTGGTTGTAGGGCTGTATTCAGATTAATATCATACCCATGATGAAGCAATTGCCCGTTAAGGGCCTTGTTCAAGGGCCTAATGGAGCAGAATCACTTCTGCTGTTTACAGGATTCGAACCAGCAACCTTCTGATTGCTGGCACAGATCCCTAGCCTCAGAGCCACCAGTAGTTTGCAACCGAAATATTATGTTTGAAGCATAGTTCTTCAAAGAATATTCACACTTTGTCACTTTCTATAGATGTGTCTTAAAGTTCTGATTCCTAGGGATTTCAATTAATTAAATTGCATAAGGTTTAAGGAGATTGGAATGTGCCACCAGTAACAGCTGAGGATGTTATCTTGGCCTTAAGTCATCTTCTACAATAGTACCTTGCTTTGAGAGAATGATACACAATTGGAAATTATTAAATAGTAAAAAGTAAATTGGAAAATGTTATCAACAAACAGAATACAGAATAAAACAACATTTTATTTGCATGGTTAACAAAATAAAATGTGATTTCATTATCTTCTGCTTTCTTCCAAAGGCTTCAAGTAAATATATTCATGACCTAATAGGTTATGTAGTGTATTCATGACCTGAAGGTTAGGTAGTGGCATGGCTGACTATGCATTAAATCTTTGCAAAACCATATCTATAATACTACTCTTTATTTCTGCCTTTTTGCAGAGACAGAGAGACAGAAATTCATTAGCATGTTCAGAACCATTGGTGATAATGGACAGCCCTATTTAGTTCGCACTCTAGTGTGAAATAGTCAGAATTTATACTATTTATACAAACAGGTGCTTCTTCGCAAGAATATCATAATCTGATCCAAGCACATATATTGGATCTCAACCCAGATTTGCGTAAATATTCCTATTCATCTTTATCTAAAGCTTTTTCTGTATTCAAAGATAACATGACATCTGGAAGCTCCGATACAGTAGAAGAATAGCATAAATTATGGTAAAGAATCATTGAATGTTTCATAACAGATGATGCTGCGTTTAATAAAATCTAGTTTGACCTTGATATGATATTACAGAAGGGAGAACGTTCTGTATTCTTTTAGTTAAATTTTGCACCAAGAGTTTATGTTATTTTGCCTATGTTTTGTATTTATGTTCAATATCACTCAATGACATGCTATACTTTGCTTTCTTTAGTTATGGTGGATTGCCACAATATTGCAGCAGTATTTGGTACAAGGCACGATCCAACCTAAAATGGAATGTCTCTCCATTAAAAGGCATCCTCAGTCTGTTACAATTTAGAGTCAAAAATGAACCCATAAGAACATAAACAGAATATTCAAAGTCCTTACAAATAGAGACTGGGCCAGGATTGATAACCAGGTGACCAAGGTCTTCCATAGGCAGTAGTCAACTCTGGCTAAGGCCATTGCAGAACATAGTCATGTATACATACACATTCACTCATATGTGGCAGGTTTAGTGTCTGAATAATTAACCAGACTACATAGAAAAAAGTCTGTATAGTCACAGGGAGGATGTGCAAACTGCACATACCCAGAGCCCAAATTGTTATTTAAACCTAGTCGGCAAGATCTGTGAGAGAGCAGGCTGGATCTAAATTCATATCTCAAAGTAATCTCAGCTTGCATAACAGACTTTTAAAATGTGGTAATTTTTTTGTTGCTTGACATTGATTAAAGCTGTTCTGCTTTATTTAGACCAAAAGATTATTTTTTAAAAGGCCTTTAAAGCATCTTTGGAATGTAGGGAGAAATCTGCCTGTTCTCCTGTTCTGTTTTTCTATAGCATTTTACTTTATTGATGTCTTTCTTATATAGTACAGTCTGCATTAGTCCCAAGGTACAAATTAGTAAGGTTGCCAAACACTCAGAACTATTTTCGTTAGATTTGTGATCCCCAGTGGTCCATAATCACAAGGTCTATGTTAAATGCATGATGTCTCTTATTTAACACCCAAAAAACACGACTTTCTGGACTGAAATTATAATAATGTTTGCCAGTGCAGAAAATCACAAGGCTGTTGAAGATGGAAAGTTTGCCCAGAAACTCCCACACCTGCACCTGTAATGTCTATAATTCATATCATTGAAACCCACACTGGCAGAAGGACCTCAGGCAGAACAGAAGAATATGATACAACAGTGGCTCTGCCAGAGCTGCAACTGTAATTTTTTAACCCTCTCTTGCAGTACCAGGCTAATGAAAGTGCAAGAAATATTACAGTTCCATATGTGATTGGAGTGTTTTTAAAACAAAACAAAGGGCAGATACCTGTTAAAAGTTACAATTTGTAACAATTGCAGGGTTGGCGACTGGAAGAAAAGGACCTATAGAAGATTCAAACTTCAGTCACTCTTAGATGGGGACAGTCCAATGTTGTATTACACCAAAACATATTACTTGATTTTAACTGGATAGCTTTTATGAATATAATATTTCATATCAAACCCTTTCTTCCCATAACATTTTGAATACTAGAATTTACAAAAACACTCAACTAATACATGGATACAGCAGATAGAGGCTTGCCATCTACAGTTATTGTGTTTATAATGGAGAGGAGGGTATGGCTCTTTGGACAGTTTTTTTTTTTCTTTTAACATTAGAAACATCCATCCATCCATCCATTTTCCAACCCGCTGAATCCGAACACAGGGTCACGGGGGTCTGCTGGAGCCAATCCCAGCCAACACAGGGCACAAGGCAGGAACCAATCCTGGGCAGGGTGCCAACCCACCGCAGGACACACACAAACACACCCACACACCAAGCACACACTAGGGCCAATTTAGAATCGCCAGTCCACCTAACCTGCATGTCTTTGGACTGTGGGAGGAAACCGGAGCGCCCGGAGGAAACCCACGCAGACACGGGGAGAACATGCAAACTCCACGCAGGGAGGACCCGGGAAGCGAACCCAGGTTCCCAGATCTCCCAACTGCGAGGCAGCAGCGCTACCCACTGTGCCACCGTGCCGCCCCATTAGAAACATTAGAAAAAAATTTAAAAGAACAGGTCATTCAGCCCAATCATCCAAATTTTTCATAAATGACTTGAAGTCTGTTATGGTACAGCTGGGATTGTTGCCCTGGCACAAGTTTATTTAATACTTTTATTATTTTAATATAGATTTTCATATTGCATTATTAATTGAATTTTTCATTTTGTTTTGTCTTTGTATTTATATAATATCATGATTACTGATATGTTGTTTATTAATTTTGCTATGTTTTATGTACTGTACTTAGTGTGTTTTACTGTCTGTCTGTATGTGGAGCCCAAAAATGCGAGGCCACCAGACTATGCAGTATAAAAATATTAAAAAGTTGTTTTCTTTTCACAGGGATCATTGTGTCGATCACCAAAACAAAAGAAATGTCAGTATTGCATCAATATTTTTTTGGACAATTTGTATTATTTTTATTCAGCAGGATTTCAGCAATGGAACAATATTTGCTATTATTTAGAGCAGGACTGACAAGCTATAAATCTTTTTAAAGGGGCTAGCAAAAAGAATAGTCTTAATTGAAGCAGTGATAATTTCTTGGGTGATCATTGTATTGATCACCAAACAAAAAGGCTTTCATGATCGCATTAATATTTGTGTTGTATCCCTTGGTTTAAATTTTTTGCTGTTTTTATTACTTTATTTTTTGTTTATAAAACATAATCAATTTATTTTGATACTTTGAATGCTCATTTTTTGTGGTTTGTTTTCCATTAACACTGCTATATTGTGCCCACGTATAATTGTCCGAACTTTGACATTCCCAGTGAAGCAGGAGCTAAGAGAGATTTATAAATAACCTTTTATTCTCTACAATTTTGGTTTTGCCTTGTTTTTGTTTTTCTGCTTTGTAATTTGGATTTCATTTTGGTTTTGTTTTTTTCAGATATATTCTTATGTTTTAGCTTGGATTCTTTGCTGACTATTCTTTTTAATGTCCTTTTATGGGAGACTTTTACTTTTCAGTTAAATTTTAGTTATATCTTGCTTAAGATTGACAGCAGTAGCTCTTTCCTATCCAAGTGTGTTTTTTTGATTTTATTTATTTATATGGGAGTTTATGTAAATTTTTAATTTTCCTTTTGAGAACAAATAAAGTATAATCCAATCTCCTTGAAATTTCATTTCTCCAAACATATCAAGGAAATTTATATCCTGAAAAAGCATTTCAGAGATGTTTTAAAATGTATTTCAGATATCTTTACATTGACTTGATCTATAAAAATACATTTTAAAAAACTCAAATTCATTTAATGATTAATGATATTTTAAAATGGATCTCTGCTCCATTTCAGATGTTCTAAAACATAATTCAAGATATCTAAAATTTTTTACAGAATTTAAAAAATGAATTTAAGATATTGAATATCATTTTCATTTGTCAACAAAACAGTGTGAGATTTCTCAAATGCATTTCCAGATATGTAAAATATTTAAATATGGACATTCCTTCAAATTATTGATCTTGAAAAATGTTCTCCCAAGTGATGAATCATGCTTCAATAGAGAGCAGTCTTACGGACAAATCTGGGTTTGGTGGATGCCTGTAGAACACTACGTTCCTGACTGCATACTGCCTTACAGTAAAGTTTGGTGCAGGAGTAATAATGGTCTGGGGCCGGTTTTCAGGGTTTGGGCTAGGTCTTTTGGTTCCAGTGAAGGGTACTGTTAATGCTACAGCATACAAAACATTTTAGACAATTGTGTGCGTCCAACTTTGTGCCAACAGTTTGGGGAGGGCCTTTTTTCTGTTCCAGTATGACTATGCGTCTGTGCACAAAGCGAGGTCCATAAAATTGAGGTTTGACATGTTTGGTGTGGAGGCACTCAAGTGGCCTGCAAAAAGTGTTGATGAATTGGAATGATAATTGCAAATCAGGTGTTCTTGTTTAAAATTGGTACCCAGCCTCACAGATGCTCTGAAATCTTTTGGAAAACTTTCCCATAAGAGTAGAGGTTGCAAAAGGGACCTGCAAAAGGGAGGCCAACTCAGTATTAATGGCCATAGTTTTACAATAGGATATCGAACAAGCTGAAACAAGTGTGATGGTCAGGTGTCCACATAGTTTTGGCCATATAGTATATCTGAAAAAGTCAGTTCAAGGTATTTCAAAATGAATTCCTGCAATTCCTTAGCTGTCTTAGATGCATTTAAAGATATAATAAAATAAACAGGAAGATCCACTGGAAGAAATGGATTTTGTAAGAAGTGATTTTGACATCTCAAAATTTATTACAGATATCTTATAATCTAAAAGGAATATATTTTTAGATATCTTCAGATGAGTATCAGGTTGCATTTTAAGATATCAAAAATAAATTTTTGATATATGTAAATGTTAATTTGGCTTGCCACAGAGGAGGTTTTCTTTATTCCATCCATATTGCTCCTCCCCTAACGTTGTCAACCACCAATTCTGATCCATCCCTTTCTTTCCTCCTGCTACTCTCCTTAAATAGTTGCAATGCAAAAAATGGCTCTGTCAAAGTAAAGCAAGTTGCAATCTTAATTGTTTTAAAGAACATTTAAATCTCAACTTTTGATTTTTTTATTATTAACTGTAGGATTATTTAAATGAACTTAATGATATGTCTAAATGATACAATTCAACAATTAGATTACTGCATTTCATCACAAAAAGTAAAACAAGCAGTCACATATAAATTTTAGCAGCCTATTATAAATATTCAGAGAATTTTTCATTTTTTCATTTAATGTGTGATATTAGTTTGTATTGTCATGGATAGACCAGTGTCCCAGTCAGGATAGGCACAGTTCCCTTAAAAAAGTTCTTCTGGACCCAGAAGTACTTCCCGGAAACAATGGTTTTGGCATTGAAAGTACTCTCAGATGTGGTTTAAAGGAGACCCTGAACCCCCCCACCCCACACTTGACCCAGGGAGTTGGAGTCAGTAGAAGATAAGGACATCACTCTCCTGGGGGGAGTGGAGGAGAAAGAAAATGAAGCAAAGGAAAGGAAGGCTTGTGCTGATTGAGAAGAAACCTTCAAGAGGTACTTTGTGAAATAAAAGAATATTTCAACCTAGAACCTCTGTCAGCATAGTTGTGTCTGGGGTTTCAGGGTGGATAATGCCCACTACAAGTCAAAGTGTCTAGTATTATTCACTTGATTTTTTTCTATAGTATGCTTGTATCACTTTGAATATTTGTGAAGTGCTTTGTGCAAGGAAAAGGTACTATGTAAATAAAATGGAATATTTTTTGTTCTTATTATTGTTGTTGTTATGAATTGCTATGAAATGAGTTCAATGTACTCTGCCTGGTAACCACTGACTTTTGTTAAAGTCAGTTGAAGAGGATGCCATTTATTAATCAGAAAGTGTAGTTTTAGTTACGCTGGGTTTAAGAAACTTGCATAAATTAAAGATTGTTTTTAAGATAAAATATGTGTTGTTCTTAGCATTATGATGCATTTGCAAAACTCACACCATTAATAAAACACTGCCACCCTCATCAAGTACTACAGAAAATACCTTACAGACATAGGAATGTATGTATTTGTATAAAGAAACTATACAGGCACAGAGAAAATGGAAAAAGTGGAGAAAAAAACCCCAAGCTGTTCAGACCTATTGGTTCTTTTTTCCTCCAGGCATTATATCACTTAAGTATTTAAGAAATCAGTCATGTTACTTGGTATATACTTTATTGCCACATTCCTTTGGTCTGAGGAGCATAATGAATTTTGATGCCTTTTCTGATACCAGTGTCACCATCCAGAACTATAACTGTAATTATTAATTAGCTGTTGCTTGACAGTTTATGTTAATCAAATTAGAAATTCTGTGTTTTACTGTCCATCCATCCATCCATCCATCCATCCTCTTCCGCTTATCCGAGGTCGGGTCGCGGGGGCAGCAGCTTGAGCAGAGATGCCCAGACTTCTCTCTCCCCGGCCACTTCTTCTAGCTCTTCCGGGGGAATCCCAAGGTGTTCCCAGGCCAGCCGGGAGACTTAGTCCCTCCAGCGTGTCCTGGGTCTTCTCCGGGGCCTCCTCCCGGTTGGACGTGCCCGGAACACGTCACCAGGGAGGCGTCCAGGAGGCATCCTGATCAGATGCCCGAGCCACCTCATCTGACTCCTCTCAATGCGGAGGAGCAGCGGCTCTACTCTGAGCCCCTCCCGGATGATTGAGCTTCTCACCCTATCTTTAAGGGAGAACCCAGACACCCTGTGGAGAAAACTCATTTCAGCCGCTTGTATTCGTGATCTCGTTCTTTCGGTCACTACCCATAGCTCATGATCATAGGTGAGGGTAGGAACATAGATGGACTGGTAAATTGAGAGCTTTGCCTTATGGCTCAGCTCCTTTTTCACCACGACAGACCGATGCAGAGCCAGCATCACTGCGGACGCTGCACCGATCCGCCTGTCGATCTCACGCTCCATTCTTACCTCACTCGTGAACAAGACCCCGAGATACTTGAACTCCTCCACTTGGGGCAGGATCTCGCTCCTAACCCTGAGAGGGCACTCCACCCTTTTCCGGCTGAGGACCATGGTCTTGGATTTGGAGGTGATGATTCCCATCCCAGCCGCCTCACACTCAGCTACGAACCGATCCAGAGAGAGCTGAAGATCACGGCCTGATGAAGCAAACAGGACAACATCATCTGCAAAAAGCAGTGACCCAATCCTGAGTCCACCAAGCCGGACCCCCTCAACACCCTGGCTGCGCCTAGAAATTCTGTCCATAAAAGTTATGAACAGAATCGGTGACAAAGGGCAGCCCTGGCGGAGTCCAACTCTCACTGGAAACGGGTTCGACTTACTGCCGGCAATGTGGACCAAGCTCTGACACCGATCGTAAAGGGCCCGAACAGCTCTTATCAGGGGGTCCGGTACCCCATACTCTCGGAGCACCCCCCACAGGATTCCCCAAGGGACACGGTCGAATGCCTTTTCCAAGTCCACAAAACACATGTAGACTGATTGGGCGAACTCCCATGCACCCTCCAGGACCCTGCTAAGGGTGTAGAGCTGGTCCACTGTTCCGCGACCAGGACGAAAACCACACTGTTCCTCCTGAATCCGAGGTTTGACTATCCGACGGACCCTCCTCTACAGAACCCCCGAATAGACTTTTCCAGGGAGGCTGAGGAGTGTGATCTCTCTGTAGTTAGAACACACCCTCCGGTCCCCCTTCTTAAAGAGGGGGACCACCACCCCAGTCTGCCAATCCAGAGGCACTGTCCCTGATGTCCATGCGATGTTGCAGAGACGCGTCAACCAAGACAGCCCTACAACATCCAGAGCCTTGAGGAACTCCGGGCGTATCTCATCCACCCCCGGGGCCCTGCCACCAAGGAGTTTTTTGACCACCTCGGTGACCTCAGTCCCAGAGATGGGGGAGCCCACCTCAGAGTCCCCAGGCTCTGCTTCCTCATTGGAAGGCATGTTAGTGGGATTGAGGAGGTCTTCAAAGTACTCCCCCCACTGACCCACAACGTCCCGAGTCGAGGTCAGCAGCGCACCATCCCCACCATACACAGTGTTGACACTGCACTGCTTCCCCCTCCTGAGACGCCGGATGGTGGACCAGAATCTCCTCGAAGCCGTCCGAAAGTCGTTCTCCATGGCCTCCCCAAACTCCTCCCATGCCCGAGTTTTTGCCTCAGCAACCACCAAAGCCGCATTCCGCTTGGCCTGCCGGTACCAATCAGCTGCCTCCAGAGTCCCACAGGACAAAAGGGACCGGTAGGACTCCTTCTTCAGCTTGATGCCATCCTTCACCGCTGGTGTCCACCAACGGGTTCGGGGATTGCCGCCACGACAGGCACCGACTACCTTACGGCCACAGCTCCGGTCAGCCACCTCAACAATTGAGGCACGGAACATGGCCCATTCGGACTCGATGTCCCCCACCTCCCTCGGGACATGGTCGAAGTTCTGCCGGAGGTGGGAGTTGAAGCTACTTCTGACAGGGGGATTTGCCAGATGTTCCCAGCAGACCCTCACAACACGTTTGGGCCTACCAGGCCTGACTGGCATCCTCCCCCACCATCGGAGCCAACTCACCACCAGGTGGTGATCAGTTGACAGCTCCGCCCCTCTCTTCACCCGAGTGTCCAAGACATGTGGCCGCAAGTCCGACGACACAACCACAAAGTCGATCATCGAACTGAGGCCTAGGGTGTCCTGGTGCCAAGTGCACATATGAACACCCCTATGCTTGAACATGGTGTTCGTTATGGACAATCCGTGACGAGCACAAAAGTCCAATAACAAAACACCACTCGGGTTCAGATCAGGGGGGGGCATTCCTCCCAATCACGTCCTTCCAGGTCTCACTGTCATTGCCCACGTGAGCATTGAAGTCTCCCAGCAGTACGAGGGAGTCCCCAGAAGGTGTGCCCTCCAGCACCCCCTCCAGGGACTCCAAAAAGGGTGGGTACTCCGAACTGCTGTTCATGCATACGCACAAACAACAGTTAGGACCCGTCCCCCCACCCGAAGGCGGAGGGAGGCTACCCTCTCGTCCACCGGGGTAAACCCCAATGTACAGGCTCCAAGTCGGGGGGCAATAAGTATGCCCACACCCGCTCGGCGCCTCTCACCAGGGGGCAACACCAGAGTGGTAGAGAGTCCAGCCCCTCTCAAGGAGATTGGTTCCAGAGTCCAAGCTGTGCGTCGAGGTGAGCCCGACTATATCTAGCCGGAACCTCTCGACCTCGCGCACTAGCTCAGGCTCCTTCCCCTTCAGAGAGGTGACATTCCACATCCCAAGAGCCAGCTTCTGTAGACGAGGATCAGACCGCCAAGGTCCCCGCCTTCGGCCACTACCCAACTCACACTGCACCCGACCTCCTTGGCCCCTCCCATAGGTGGTGAGCCCATGGGAAGGGGGACCCACGTTGCCTCTTCGGGCTGTGCCCGGCCGAGCTCCATGGGTGCAAGCCCGGCCACCAGGCGCTCGCCATCGAGCCCCACCTCCAGGCTTGGCTCCAGAGGGGGGCCCCGGTGACCCGCGTCCGGGTGAGGGAAAACGCTGTCCAAATTTTGTATTCATCATGGAGGTTTTGTTGAACCACACTTTGTCTCATCCCTCACTTAGGACCAGTTTGCCTTGGGTGGCCCTACTGGGGCATAAAGCCCCGGACAACAGAGCTCCTAGGATCATTGGGACACGCAAACCCCTCCACCACTGTTTCACTGTGTTTAACCTAATGTAAATAATGTATGGTTTAACTTTTTCTGTTACTGAATTTTAATTGTACAGTAAACTTATGCAGGTGCTATGAGCCTCTACTCCAGTGTTTCCCAAACTCGGTCCTGGTGAACCTCTGTGGCTGCAGGTTTTTGTTCCAACCGGATTTCTAATCAGTGACAACACCTGATAGCACTGATCTCATTTAATTAGCTGGTATTTTTTTTTTCTTTTATTCGACATTCAGAAAAGCATAGCAGCATGATTTTTACATTTATAAGACATTTAGAAATATTTCTGCTTTTGCTATAGATTTAAATGCTTAACTCTCTTTTGTTGATTTCATTATACTTTGCCCTTTCTCTGTGCAGTTTTTCCCCCTTTGTTGTATCTTAATAATGACAATTTCAAATGAGCAGAGCGGACACACAGGCAAACAACACTAAATAATCAAAGGCTGCAAGTACTTTAGCAACCGACCCACTAATGAGTAAATAATGGATTAATTAAACAATTAGAAGACCTAGAAAATTAGAATGAAAATCAAAATGAAAATACTGTTAAAAAGAAAAAAAATACATTATTCCTATATAACTGCTTGGTACATTTTAATTTTTTTTTTTTTTTTTTTTTTTAGCAAACTTAGTTTTCTAATTTCTATATTGTTCCCTCAACACACAACTTGGGAAATATCAGTTCACTTAATTAGCCCAGGAGTTAATTAAAAACAGAAGCTGGTTGGAACAAAAACATGCAGCCACAGGGTTTACCAGGACCGAGTTTGGGAAACACTGCTCTACTCAATGAAATTGACATTGAGATTGAATCAGCATTATTTTTTCTAAATGGTTGGAAAAATAGTAATAATGCCTATATGGGCATCCGATAGAATTTATTTGAAGAAAGAAAGAGAAAATGCATTAAAGGCACAACTAGGTTCACCTGGTCACTGAATCAAAGCTACTGTAACTAAAGAAGGTGAATGTTTGGTAAATCCAGCATGAATTGCACTAGAAGCTTTTCTGTGCAGGCTTCACAGATAATTAATAGAAGTTTAAAATCGATATTGTAACTAACTAGAGGTCACCAGAGTGATGTAAATCAATGTGCTTTAATTACAATAGTAATTAATTCTCCCATCATTTGTATTTGTTATTGACTTCTGAAAATGGTAACACTTCAAGTATGTAAGCATGGAATTTCTGCATGTTTTATAAAATAAATTCAGTTTGATTGAAAAAAAAAACAAAACTAGTTTCTACAGAATATAACTTTGAACAGTGGTTTTGTCCTGTTGTGCTTCCACAGGAAGATAAATCAAACTTTTCCCAAACAGTTTACTGTCATTCATAATTTGAAATTTTCTCAAGCATGAATATGAGTGTTGCATTACAGTTAGATAAAGGAAATGTTTAAGAGTAACATTCTAAAGAAGAGCATGTTGTAATAGAATTTTCTTTTGTAACATGACCACACTATCTATTTCATATTAATTTGACACAAAATTAACAGTAAGTACTTATAATTGTGTTCTTTCTATTTTGTTTTACAGATTAATCCAGAAGAAAATGAGAACTATGACACAATTATTAGTGGTGTGAACAGCGTTAGTCGCTTTGGTATGTTATTTGAAATCAGTTTATTTTGGTCAGCACAAAGTAAATTTTATACATTTGTTTCCCTGCATTATTCCTACATTCACATAATAAAGGGAATTCACAGTACACCAGTAAAATCAATTATATTCTATTACTCCCTTTTATATTACCTGAGAAGTGTATTGCATTTTAATAAAATGTAACATGCTGTGTATTTCATGTATGTTCAATGTAGATGCATGAAATCCACCTGCTGTGTATTTTGGACCATTGTTTCCACAAAAAAATACACAGCACAATAAACCCATCTTTTGTCATTTCCTAGCAATCGCCCACATTACATAAGGTACAGCTCTATGCGCCCTGCATTAGACTAGTCAACAATATGTTTCATTATAAAATTTGCAGACACACAGCACAATTCATTTTGCTCCCTCTTCACTTCTTAAACTGTGGTAATTCTCACTGTAAAATATACTCTTTAAAAGTATTGTAAAATTCAAAAGTTTGGACCATTCAAAATAAAATTTCTTTGATAATAAAGATAAACTCAATCTCAATACGATCCCCTAGTAAGAGTAGGTATTGCGTACTGTCATAAAATAACACACATTTGTTGAAAATATTGGGTAGCATCCTAAAGGAAAAATACAATATTGTATACTTGCATTAAAATAGTTTGCATGAGTGGTCCAGATCTAGCCATCACTCATGCTTCTTGACAAAGCAGGCATCGTAGAACCAGAACACCACAACATATGTCATACAACTCAACACAATTTCTGCATGTGACAAGAAATAACTCCAGAGGTTTTATTTTTTAGTTTAAAAATTTATTTAGACACAAAATGACACACAATTGACAGGCAGACAAATGCTGAATAGCATATGAAAGCATATTAGTCTTTGGGCACTAATGCTTGTCAGCGTACAAAAACATGTATGGTAAATGCACAGACATTAATGCATGTCACTGCATATGAATATGAAATAACACGAAATATGCAAAATATCCAGATGTTCAAAAATAGGTTACTTTATTGAATAGAGAATAGGAAAGATGGACAAAGGATAAACATAAAAACAGCCAATAGTAAAAAAAAATTGGGAACTTATTTATGTTACAAATACATTCTACATGATTTAATTTGTTATTTTTGTAATTGTTATTACAAAATTTTAAAAATGTTTAATGATGACATTGCAGCATTTTGGACTCTAATTTTCATGGCCACAGCTATGTTTTTATTGACAATGGCTTTCATTCCCAGTCACGTGTTTAAACGCCATTGTGACATATGGTGTCCTTGTGCAATAACTTTATCAGATGACATGGAGGGTTGGGACCTTTTGGCTTTGTTTTTTGTGACAAAAAATTTTGCTCAATGTTTTTTGAACATCTATATATATAATTCACTAAGGCAAGACAACCATGGAAAGCACGCCGGAAGGGGCGTGGATTCACTAAGCAGCCGACAAGTAAGATACCCATGGCGCACGCAGGAAGGAGCCACGCCCACCAACTCTAAGACCATTGGATACGACGACAACTCGCAGAGCCACGCCCACCAACTCGGACACGACGCCTCGGAAAACATGCTGTCATTTCTGTTTGTCTGTGCCACAGTCCACATGCAGCTCTGAGCCACGTTGACTTTTCATTAGTCAACCTCAGTGGAACCTTGGTTCACACAGAGGCAGCGCGAGAGAGTGACAGAGGCACACACAGGCAGCCCGAGAGAGAGAGCCACGCACACACAGGCAGCGAGACAGAGGCACACACACAGGCAGCGCGACAGAGAGACAAAGGCACACACACAAGCAGCACGACAGAGAGAGCCGCGCAATCCTTTAAAACTGAGGTTAAAACACAATGAAGGAAGCAGTCTTTAAAAACCAATAAGCCCTGTGCCTCTTTTTCATTAGCATCTCACCTGCTTCACCGCCCTGCAACAGTCGAGACGCTTTCTCAGCAGCTGACCTTCTCTGTGCCTGACTCCACTACTGTCAGTCGCCTGATTAAAAATGGTGAACCCCTGCAATGTTACTATCTTGGTTGGCTTCCTTTTTTTCCCTCTGTGCTTAAAACTCATTTAAAAAAAAAGTGTTTATACAACTGCTGCAATGTTACAGAGAGAGAGAGGGCTCACGTGCTTCTGAGAGACAGAGGGGGAGGGGGCTCGCGTGCTGCTGAGAGAGAGGGGGGGAGGGGGGCTGGGGAGGCTTACGTGCTGCTGAGAGAGAGGGGGGGTGGGGGCTGGGAGAGAGAGCCTGTGCATGCACTGCACATGCCATGCAGCTGAGCAGGGAGCCTGGGTGTTTGTGTCAGTGTTATTCAATGTTTTTACTATTACACTGTGCATTCTATGGTGTAATAATTAACTATATTTGTGCTTAAAAATCTTTAAAAAAATATATTTACATACAGTTCATACGGTCTGGAATGGATTAATTGTATTTACATACAATCCTATGGGGGAAATTGCTTCGGTTCACGACCAAATCGGTTTACGACCAGAGGTTTGGAACAAATTATGGTCGTGAACCGAGGTTCCACTGTATATTGAGTCTAGAAAACATGATCAGCAAGTCTTTGATAGGCTGCAACAAAATGATGAAAGAACGGGCACATTTTTTTCTCACAAGCTGGGTGGGTGGGTGTTAGTTAGTTAATTAGTTACTCGAAGGATTTCAAGATTTAATATGCACAAGTGGTAACACTGCAAAAGCAGCCCAAAGCAGAAAAGACGGCTGGCAAAAAGTGGCTGACAAATTAAACGCGTGTGCATTGTACTTACTGAAAGCGGCGTTACGGATTTTGCAAATGCTCATTTTTTCCCTCTGCTTAAAAAACATTAAAAAAGCGGCGTGATTATGCGGCATATACTACACCGTGGGTTGGTATGCAGCGTGTAAAACAGTTTGTTTGTGCGGACAATTTGCCTTTTACTTTAACATGAAGACAATTTCCTGTTAGATTTGCCTTTGCGATGACAATTGATAAGGCACAGGGCCAAACTTTCAAAAAGATGTGCATGTATCTGCCAAAACCAGTTTTCAGTCACGGACAGTTGTATGTTGCTCTCTCCAGAGTTCCATCTTTTCATTCACTTACTGGTATGCCTGCAGGAACACGTGCAGCGAGCGAGAGAGAGCAAGCGACACACACACACATACAGGCGCGCGAGAGAGAGAGCACTGGACGCATAAGAATAATAATACTTCATTACATTGATATACCGGTGTTTTCAGTATTCAAAGCGCTATCCACACAGGGAGAAACCGGGAAGCGAACCCAAAATCTTCCACAGTCTCCTTACTGCAAAACAGCAGCACTACCATTGCGCTACAAGGCAGTTAAAGAATGCACCGGCCTCGATTTTGTTTTCACTTCTGCTTACAGCGATCGGATCGTAGCGTGCATTGTTGCAATGTTACTTTTCTTTGTGGCTTATTACATTATGGATGTTTCACATGTTAATTTTTTTCCCTGTGCTTAAAAGACATTAAAAAAGTGTTTCTCAACTGTGACTCCGGAACAACTCAGTACGAAAGCTATGTTAAGCGTCAACAACGAAGACTCGCTACACCTTAATGAACAAGTGCTGAAACTTATCCTACCGACGAAGTAACTTTCACCAGCATGGCCTCCATCGTCACAGACGATCCCGCTTTCAGTCACGGACAATTGTATGTTGCTCTCTCCAGAGGTCCATCTTTTCATTCACTCACAGTGGTATCCACAAACCCACCCCATTTGGACAACTGTGTCGTTCAGCAAGTGTTCACCCATCAATACATAATTATGCGGCGTATGTTACGCCGCGGGTTGGCTAGTTACATTATATTTTTGACAAAGAGACACCATTAAGCCAAATTATCTTGCCAGTCCTACACACTAAATTCCTTCAAAATATTACCAGACTGAGTTTTAAGTTTCCCAACACCTTACTGTGATGATAAGAACCTGCATCACAGTATGATGGTATACAGTAAGTCAGCATACAGCAAACAGAGTGCAAAATTTGTTCCAAAGATGCAAATTGGAACACTGAACTTGTCAGTATAGCAGACTAAGGTTAACTATAACTTAACTATACTCCACTGATGCCACTGAAAAAAAAAGGAAGTTCAGGTGCAGTGGACTGAAGGAATTGAACCACAGACAACCAAAGATTGGAAAAACACTACCTGGTCTAGTTCTTGGTGATTCCTACAAATAACAGGTATAACATGCAATAAGTGAGAAATATTGTGTGTTTGTGGATCTATTTTGCTATGTGTTAACATTTGAAGACTGGTATTGGCAGTATAAGGTTGTGAGGTATGATTTTCTGACACTTTACTTGTTTACACCACTCAAGCATCCATGGAATGAGGTTAAACAAACTGCTTGTCATAGAGATTATCAAGCTGATCTCAACATTTATAGGACAACATGGTATCAGTATGAGCACAAATTCCAGTGCCAATATACGGTATCTAAGAGTCTCAGTGTTGTTCCCTTGACATCCCTTTGACTTTATACCTAGTCAAATTTAGGCTGTTCTGAGGACAAAGGAGAAGCAAACTTGTTTTTTTTGTGTTATGCTTAAACAATCATCAAAAAAGAACTATCATGCAGAGCAAAACTGAATAAAGGTGAGAAACCGATGAAAATCTATATTTCAGGTGATTTTTCAAGAAAGAGTTAAGGTGGGCTAATTCAGTATACACTAAATTACAAAGCAAACAAAACCAAAGAGAGCAAGCATAAATTGTAAACTTTAACAGCAAGGGACTGAAAAACAGAAGGTAAACGTGTCTTGATCTTTTATAACAAATTCCATTGAGACATCATGTATGGATCTGAAGGACAACTATTCACTTGTTTTGCAAAAGAACATTTTTCATAAGTTTTAATATGAAGTAAGGCATCTTTGAACATTGAAAGCCATGAGAAATATCTCAGCCACAGGTATCACAGGTAAGAATGCATATTTCAGAGAATTTCCAAGAGGAAATTCAAACTTGCCACGTTAGGACACTCTAAATCATAAAGTAACCACAATGAAATGGATTGTGCAAATATCCTAAACATTAACAGTCAGAAAATCAAACACGAATAACAAAACCAAATAAACAGAATAACATTGTGTTAGAAGCTAGCCTTCTTTGGCTGAGTAGTCATTTATGATTCAAAGGTAAATTTTTCTTTGTCTTTTTTAACTGAGTTTTTATGATTTGCATCTGAAGGAAATGCAGGCATGCATGAATGCACCAGCAAAACAGTAAATAATAGAAAAAAAAACCAAAACACTGATAATGTAAGTGTAGAGGCCACTCAGTTTACATGTGATCAAAATAATATTTGTTTTTAAACATTTAATAATTTTTAAACATATTTATTAATAAGACTGTTACATTTAAAATAAATAAAGACCTAAAGGAATGTTTGTTATTAGGAGTCTGATTTAACTAGACAAAGTAGGCAGTGTTTTGGACCTAAAACTAAGGAAATGTCTGCTGAATATTAAAATTGTTCAACACTGCCATTAGTTAAAATTTTATTTTTTTTATGTTATTTTTGCTCTTACTTTTTTAAAGAGAAAACTGCTATTGCTGAACCATTTGTTTTGAGAAGCCTTCTTCCAGAATCCACAGAAAAATACTATGTTTACAATGGCTCTCTAACAAGTCCTCCATGTACAGAAACAGTTCAGTGGATTGTGTTCAAGGAGACGGTACCTATTGCAGAGCAGCAGGTAAGCTGGTCTGTATTCACTGATGCATGTAATAAAAAAGAACAAAGCCATGCAAAGCCCCATTGCTTTACATGACACCTTGCAAGATCCAGATGACCTGGCAGACCCTTGTCAAATTTGTATGCCGTATAATATAATATGTATTACATATAATATATATATATAAAGGCATAACCATTGTGTTAACTATCCTGTCTATCGAGAATTGTGCTGGGATTAGCACTGTTACTTAAGAAGGTCTATTATTACTATGCTGGTTCAATGTACTTATCCTGAATAGCTCCTTGCTGGCTTTGGAGGCACACATTTACCACCATCCCAGTGGAGCTACCTAAAGCACACATTGCACTGTGCAAGAAAACAAAACCACCTTTTTAGCATGTACATTTCTACCCAGCATAGTCATTTCATGGATATATACGAAAGTGTCCATTTTTACTTCCAATTATTATATTCAGAGAGTTAGTTTAGCCTGTCAGACACCAGACACAAGTCATGTGATACTCCTGCACTTTTCCACTTTTAGACCCAGGGAAGGAAGACTGATGAGCCATTTAATTAAGATAACTTCATACATTTTACTCTCCTAACTCTTAACTTTTTTTTCTCTCAATACCTCCCATCATGTACTGCATGTTATTTATTTTTATGTCTCAATTTGTTTCTAATACTTGAATGAAAGATAAGAGAAAGCCAGCTACCCTATCTATAGTAACATGTAAGGGATAGTGGTAAATGAAATCAAAAAGCAGATAAGCATTTTTATGGTTTTATTATGTAAATGTACTAACATATTAGCATATTAGTAATAGAATTATTCAATTACTTATTTAACTTTGTTTTTCTGTATGGCACATTGCTTGTTGGTTTACTGATAAGTTCCCATTTTGTACTAAACACTTTCACTTAATTTTGCTAAAGGGATGTTTTTTCTAAGAACACAGGGTTTGCGTGAGTTATTTTCAAATATTGTAGAGTTTTTTTGTTTCCAGGTGTGACCCCACTTACAGGTAAGACATCTGCTTGTCCCTGCAGGGCAAATCTTTACTTGCAAAAAGTTTTTCTTCAGAAAATGTCAACATGCTAAATTAAATGGTTTCTTCTTTGATCTCATGTTTCCTTGCAAATGTGTCAAGCCAATGTTGTAAGTTTAAACAGCTAGTTTTTAAGAAGTTTTGTTTTATTTTTTGCGAGTAATTATGTCAAGATTTCTGTACATTATGTAACTCTGTCTCTCAGTCTGATTTAAATGTACTCACCAGAAGAATTTAATTACAAAAAGAAAAGAATCCTGCTTCCATGTGTTTGGTATATATATGTGTGTGTGTATGTATGTATGTATGTATAACTTGAGGGTATTATCAGTATAGTTTACTTAAAAATATAGGCTAGTAACATTTTAGATTTTCTTTATACAAATATCTACCAAAAAAATAAAACAAACAGCTTCATTAAACCTTGTTATTATTAGCTGAAATAATACTAAATTAATAGTATTATATGTTCCCTAGATGCAGTGCTTAAATAGGAAAAAAATAACTGCACATATTCTATTTTGGTTGGCTTCATATTCCTCCTTGTAGTGTGCTGTACATTTTAGATTTGAGCTCAATGTTATATATACATTTCATCTTAGACCCTATTTTCCATTGGGGGTTTGAGTGCTTTGATGGTCATATATTGTACATATATGTGTATCCTCCTCAAGCGCACCAATAGACATTTCTTGGACAAATATCAAGCATTGTCTAAATATCAGGAACAGGTTAATAGTATTCCTTATTGAAACATCTAACAAGGAATGGCACTTTGTTTATTTAGAAACTGTTTATCTTATCTTATTCTTATCATTCTATATATAGAAAATTAAATTTCTGTCTGTCTGTTCAAGCATCACACTAAAACCACTGCACCTACTTCTATAAAACTTTGCAATTTTTTGCGGTATAGTCTAAGTTTAGTATAGGCAAATAAAAGTTTATCTATATCTGTAACGATAGATAAATAAATAGATAGATTATCTGTAATAAAATAAAAAACTGAGACAGCCTCATTAAAAGTTGACATTTTTGTTATGAACTGAGAGTCCCCAAACACAAGGGAATCCCAAAAATGCCCACTGGAGGAGGATATACTATCAAATCCTGGCTAGATACAAGGGCAAACACAAGATTTGTATAGAATTAAAAGATTTATCCTTCAAAAATGCTCAAAACAATAAGCTAAACAAAGTCCCAATACAGTAATCCATAGAATCATCAAACAATAAGCAGAAGTTGAAAAAATCCAGTGATATCATAAAAGCGCATTGCCACTCTCTAGCCCATTTGAAAGAACTAACAGGAACTGTGGGAAATCCTCTCCTTTATAGGACTGCGGGCAGTCCCTGGTGGTAATGGGCAGATGGTCCTGACTCTTTGGGAACCACCCACAAAATATAAAGCACATAACAAAGGCTTAGAGGCAAAATTAAAAACAAGCAATGAAAATAATTAATAAGTGTAACATTAGCATAAATAAAAAACAAAAATGAACATAAAGGTCATGAAACAAGGATTCAGAGAAGGAACCCTAGCTGAAATATGATTTTTGCTGCATCTTTGTGCCTTTCAACCTTATCATCTCCAGAACATAGCATTATATCAATGTGATTTTTATTTCAAATTAATTAGAAAAGATTGCATAAGAAAATATGAGTTTATGTTGACCATAATAATTATTTAGAATTTTTAAATATTTATGGTATGCATGTTGAAAAAAGAATGTTTATATTTGCTCTGCTTTTTAACTCAGTTGATCATGTCAAAAATACATTCCCTGTTTTCTAAATGATGAACAAAAAACGTACTATTCAGTTTTTCCATAGGGCAAATAATAAGCAAGCAAGTGACCCCTTTGTGATGAGATGTAGTAACAAAATTGTTTTGAGATGGTCAGAGTGACAAGAGGAAGACACTTCATGGGTGCTACTCAGTAAGGAGTGTTTGCCGCTCAACCCTCATTTCTGTGATGAATCGAAGTTCACATTACTTGTTTACCAAAAGCAGTAATAGACATTGTAATACAGGGCAGCATTTAAATATATGTTTTCCCTATTTATGCCATGGGCAAAGACTGCAGAGAAATTGAGGTTTATATACTGTAATATTTATCTTGTGTTGAATTTTATGTGAACAGTACTAATTATTATTTTCTGTGATTCAGTATGAATCATCTATTATTTCTATTCATGACTATGTTGCCCAAGGAAAATATGAGTAATTTTACCTTTAACATAAAGTAAAGTTTTAGAAATAATTTTTGGTTGTTCCAAAAAAATCCTGTAACTGGAATTAAACAATATATTTTTGACACAAATAATTGAGATGAACCATAAAGATGCTACATTTCTTATCCAAGTGCATTTTTGCACCGGAACCCATAATCTAGTTGTAGGATAAAATAATGAAGTTGCTACAATGATAAAAAAGGATCAGTATTATAAGTCAGATTGGATATTGTAATCTAACAATATAAAGCAAATACTTGGTTAATTAATACTCAACTTATCATTTCAGCTCGAGTTTTTCTGTGAAGTTCTTACAATGCAACAAGCAGGATATGTCATGCTAATGGATTATCTGCAAAACAACTACAGGGAACAGCAATATCAATACACTGGACAAATATTCTCCTCATACACGGGAAAGGAAGAAATACATACACATGGTAGGTATAGTAGGAAAATCTTTGTGTGATGAAAATTAAATTAGGTAAAAAAAATGTTTAATTGCACTTTTTCATTCTATCGAGACATGTTGTAATCAAACATATTGTAATATATTAAGTAAATCTCTTCTGTTTTTCATGTAATTATAAATATTTATATATAGTGCACAAAGCCCATACTAACAGGTTTGAGTGTTATGGTGTCCCTAACTGCTGTCTCCAGTAGCATCTCCCTTTAAAGATACTGTGGTTATTTAATAAATGAGCATTTCGGCTTTTTGTTTTCAGTAGAAACAAAATCTTAAAGCCATCCGGAAAAAGTAAAATCTTTTGCTACTGTTTGAGGTAATTTGAATGACTGTGCCCATTGACCTTAGAGTGCAAGATTTGGCCATGGTGTGCATTGTGATAGACAGGTGCTCCATTGAAGGCTGCAGGGATAGGAAGAGGGATTGCTTCTAATAATAATAATAATAAATTATTTTACGTGTGGCTTTTTGTGAACTTTGGAATTTGGTGTACAGCACAGTTTGATTCTTGTTTATAATTATTGTCCAAACTTTAACTTATGGCTAAAATATTAATTGGTATGGTTACTACACAAGTATTGTAATTTTACAGTAGTTATTTTATCTCACTACTATTAATGGCTTATATCGTTTGAGAAACAAAAGAAAAATCATTTTGCTACTTAGCTGAAAAGTTATTTACTGGTTGTAAACTGCCCCCTTGTGTTCAGAAAAGGAATATCATCAAGGAAAAAATAACTGCTTCATTTTTTTCTGTTGCATGCAACTATAAATAAGTCTACACTTTAATTGTAAAGTGTTTTTGACTGATTAGAAGCATTTTCCTTAAAATTTTTAAGAACTGTTTAGATATCAACATGAAGCAGAAAGCTACACTAACATTTTATTTTTGCGCAGTAAAACATAATACTTCAAAGTACAGTATTTTTTCAGTATGAAATATTTGCTGAATAATGTTTCTGTCCCGTTTACTTTTATTTCTTCTGGGTACTGAATTTTGAGAAATAACATAAAAATGTAAAATAATCAGTAATTCTGAGTTTAATCTGAACAATGCTCAATAAATATTATGCATAGTACTTTTATATTAACCGAATCACCAATATGTGTTTAACACAGAAACTGATTTACTTGTAATAAATGAGAGCTTACTCTACACATGAATGTGCAAAAATATATTTGTATATTCTGAGCTTTAACCTTATAAATCTTAAATTATGTTCAAGTTTGAGTAAATTTGCTCATGTATGCATAATACATTGGTATTCTTATCTGCATGTCCCCATGTGATACAAGCACACACACAATACATTTTTAATAAAGGAACTACATACCTATTCATACAGATCATGTGTACTTATGTGCAAATATATCAACACAATAATTTGGTTCACATGTTCAAATGAGCTTACTATACAAATCAATGCATGCAGAATTTGTGGAAACAGTTTTTTAAGTAATAATTTAGATGATTTGTATTTATAATGAGAAATATACAGTATGTAAAATTTGTAATTAAAAACTAGATAAATAGATTAAACTTTATTTGTCCCCTGGGGGAGATGTGGCTTTTTACAGAAGCTCTTTAAATAACTTAATAGATAAATAGATAGCTAATAAATATATATATATATATATATATATATATATATATATATATATATATATATATATATATATATATATATATATATATATGTATACACTATTGTCTTAACACAAACCAGATTGACTAAAAAAAAGAAAATTAAAAAGAAATTAACTTTCTTACTTGTCACAGTGACAGTGAGGCATTATGCAAACATAATGGTGTATAAAGGAGCCCAAGTAGCATTTGATGCACTTCTGCTGAATGATTCGTTGGCTGAAAGTACTCAGTTAGTGTGTTAGAGGGAGAATGCATAGCATTGTTCATAATGGCACTCAGTTTTGTTGTAATGCTGTCCTTCACTACTACCTTCAGGTGATCCAGAATGTGTCCCATAACTGAGCCTCCCCTTTAAAGTAGCTTGGTGATTTGGTGGGCCTCTCTTGAAATGATGTTACCAGCCCAGCACACCACAGTTTAGAAAATCACACTGGACATCCCAGAGTTGTGGATCTAAACCACATTAACTATATTAACTATAGGAACACAGTATCCTAAGATAAAAAGAGCCTGCTCTTCACTTTCTTATATAATTCCTCAATGGTACGAGACCAGTCCAACTAGAGAACTATATTTAGTTTTATCTAAATGCTGATGGTTTTACTGTTAATTGAAAACAAAGAAATAGTAGAGTTAAATATTTTTCTTTACCACTTAATTAGTTTTGGGTACTGAATTTGATGCAATAAAGTTTCTTTCTCATACAGTACTGTAATTCAGTATGTTCCCTGATATGTGAAACAGTATAACAGTCATTACTCTGCAGGAAAACAGATAACTAATTACTTAAGTTAAACCGTGTAAGGCATGCAAAAGGAAAAACAAATGAAAATAAAATAAAATGAAGTAACCAAACCCAGACAAGAAGCAAAATTCATGGTTAATAATCAGGCAAGAGGTTGAAAACCAGGCAAGACACAAAAACAATCACAAAGAGAATTCAAAAAGGTTTAGAAGGTTTTATCAGCGGATTGGTTAAGGCTAAGTGCAAAGGTTTCTCTTTTATCCTGTCTGATGATTAATTTAAGGTCAAAACCCCAGAGACCGCGCCCCTAGAAATGTGGAACTCCACCCATTCAATGGGATGCAAAATGGCTTCCACAATAGGAAAGGGCTATAAGACTTCATAATTCAGCCCTAATCACGACAATAACCTTAATCTGAAGTCACATTTGGTGATTTATAGTCATTGGGTATATCAGATTTGCCAAAAGTTGTTGCTGATCTCTTTGCCGGACCATGTTAATTTTAAAAAGAAAGTCACTGCCCATGTAACATTTACTGATGGTTGTCCTCGCTCTGTTTTTAGACAGCCAATAGTGTGCTATGTAATGGAGCTGGTGTTGTATGAAGGGTTCATTTATGACAAGTTTATGTAAAACATGAGATATCAGACAGACAAACTTCTAATCTGTTTGTGTGGTTAAAAACACTTGTCTTCCTTATTCCTTGCCACAGAATCTTTGTCACTAAATCCTTATTGGTGCATTCTATTCCAAATGAGCATTTATTGGTTGTCAGCTCGTATGCATACTGAACCCACAATTCAGACAGAGTTGCTTGGTATGTCTTATTAGGCAACTGGATTCACAGGAGTGAACTGCCGACTGCCTCTGACGCTCTAGCATTATGTAAATGATGTTTATGACTGAAAATCACTGGAAAAGTCAAGTAATATGAAATCAGATTTAGGGGAAGTTACTATAGTACCACAGTTAGCACTGCTGCGTTGGAACTCTGAATTCTGAGCTCATATCTCAACTCACTGTCTTTCTGCAAATTGAGCATTCAGTCTTTGTTTGGCTGACTTTTTGTCTCAGTACTTTAGTTCCCTCCCATGTTTCAAAAGCATCAATTGAGGTCTGACTGTCCTCATATTCTCCTTACTATCAATGCATTCCTGAGCTGTTTAGGGCAATCTCTTAATTGTTTCATGTTAGCTCAAAATATTTTTCTTACCTCTTACCTCCAAATGCTATATTCATCATCCACTCTGACATATTCTGGCCTGTTTAAAGATAAAGAGAAGAATAAAAAGGCTTATTTTGATTCCATGACTTGTGTCTAGAGTAGTTACAGTGCATCCAGAAAGTATTCACAGCGCATCACTTTTTCCACCTTTTGTTATGTCACAGCCTTATTCCAAAATGGATTAAATTCATTTTTTTTCCTCAGAATTCTACACACAACACCCCATAATGACAACGTGAAAAAAGTTTACTTGAGGTTTTTGCAAATTTATTAAAAATAAAAAAACTGAGAAATCACATGTACATAAGTATTCACAGCCTTTGCTCAATACTTTGTCGATGCACCTTTGGCAGCAATTACAGCCTCAAGTCTTGTTGAATATGATGCCACAAGCTTGGCACACCTATCCTTGGCCAGTTTCGCCCATTCCTCTTTGCAGCACCTCTCAAGCTCCATCAGGTTGGATGGGAAGCGTCGGTGCACAGCCCTTTTAAGAAGAGATGTTCAGTCAGATTCAAGTCTGGGCTCTGGCTGGGCCATTCAAGGACATTCACAGAGTTGTCCTGAAGCCACTCCTTTGATATCTTGGCTGTGTGCTTAGGGTTGTTGTCCTGCTGAAAGATGAACCGTCGCCCCAGTCTGAGGTTAAGAGCACTCTGGAGCAGGTTTTCATCCAGGATGTCTCTGTACATTGCTGCAGTCATGTTTCCCTTTATCCTGATTAGTCTCCCAGTCCCTTCCTCTGAAAAACATCTCCACAGCATGATGCTGCCACCACCATGCTTCACTGTAGGGATGGTGCCAGGTTTCCTCTAAACGTGACGCTTGGCATTCACACCAAAGAGTTCAATCTTTGACTCATCAGACCAGAGAATTTTCTTTCTCATGGTCTGAGAGTCCTTCAGGTGC
This sequence comes from Erpetoichthys calabaricus, assembly GCF_900747795.2. Lineage (NCBI taxonomy): Eukaryota > Metazoa > Chordata > Cladistia > Polypteriformes > Polypteridae > Erpetoichthys > Erpetoichthys calabaricus. The sequence goes on from NC_041394.2 coordinate 232,298,915, forward strand.
CTTTTGGCAAACTCCAGGCGGGCTGCCATGTGCCTTTTACTAAGGTGTGGCTTCCGTCTGGCAACTCTGCCATACAGGCCTGATTGGTGGATTGCTGCAGAGATGGTTGTCCTCTGGAGATCCAGAGTGACCATCGGGTTCTTGGTCACCTCCCTGACTAAGGCCGTTCTCCCCCGATCGCTCAGTTTAGATGGCCGGCCAGCTCTAAGAAGAGTCCTGGTGGTTTCAGACTTCTTCCACTTACGGATGATGGAGGCCACTGTGCTCATTGGGACCTTCAAAGCAGCCAAAATTTTTCTGTAACCTTCCCCAGATTTGTGCCTCGAGACAATCCTGTCTCGGAGGTCTACAGACAATTCCTTTGACTTCAGGCTTGGTTTGTGCTCTGGCATAAACTGTCAACTGTGGGACCTTATATAGACAGGTGTGTGCCTTTCCAAATCATGTCCAATCAACTGAATTTACCACAGGTGGACTCCAATTAAGCTGCAGAAACATCTCAAGGATGATCAGGGGAAACAGGATGCATCTGAGCTCAAGTTTGAACTTCCTTGTCAAAGGCTGTGAATACTTATGTACATGTGCTTTCTCAATTTTTTTATTTTTAATAAATTTGCAAAAACCTCAAGTAAACTGTTTTCACGTTGTCATTATGGGGTGTTGTGTGTAGAATTCTGAGGAAAAAAATTAATTTAATCCATTTTGGAATAAGGCTGTAACATAACAAAATGTGGAAAAAGTGATGCGCTGTGAATATTTTCCGGATGTACTGTATGTTTGGGGTTTAGGAGTCTGAGATACTGCCTACTAGTCACACCTGTACTGAAAAGTTAAATGTGCTTGCCGCAGGAAATTCAATTAACGTACTGTAGCCTGTCAGCCGATCATGTTTGTTATTTTGGGTTGTTTTAAATAAATCAGAAGTGAAAGTGTTTTAATGCACTATGTGATTTTTTTAATTATTATTTATTGTATAATGTGCCTGATTGGATACCTAATTGATGTGTTTTATTTTTATTAAGTTTGCAGCTCTGAACCAGAAAATGTCCAGGCTGATCCAAAGAATTACACTAGTATTCTTGTAACTTGGGAGAGGCCACGGGTTGTTTATGACTCAGTAATAGAGAAGTATGCAGTTTTATATGAGAAACTACAAGGAAATTCTGTTAAACAAGTATATTTCACAGATGGAGATCAAGATATGGTAATGTATTTTTTTCTTCATTTTTTTCTGTTCCTTATAATAATGATTGTGTATTATCTATTTATGAAAAAAATGTCTGCAGACATTTATAGTTTATAGAGGCACAGGCAGGGTGAGTGCTAATAGAAAATAAAACTGAAACACCATTATGCATAATAATGGACCTATTTTGCAGAAGTATACTCAAGTATCATCTTTCTTACTAATGTACTACATCACACAAACATTAATGATATTCTTGAAAGTATTGTACAGATGGAACTAATGTCTAAGAGATGAAAAGAAGATAGTCATCATCATGATGATTTTTGTAATAGCTGAGCCATGAACAAGGTTTTTTTGGACAAAATCCAAATCTTTTTCCAAACAGTAATTACAAACTTGTAATGAAGAATGTATCTTGGAGGGAACGCTAGCTTATATGTGACCTGGCTAATCCATTTGATTATGGTGTAAGGGCAAATAAGATGAGATGTAAACCTCATGTGGATGTCCCATGGAGCGAACCACACCTTTCTGTCCAAACCTAAACTTAGGGGTCACTTTTCACTTTAAGTCCACAATGCACTTGGCAGGGGTTCTTCCCGTCAATAGATTTCTATAAATTAGCCTCCATATATTCCTTAAATTTGGTAATTAATCCATAAAAAATGGAAAAGTTTGTTTCTTGCTGCAAAGAGAATCATCTGCATCTAACATCAGCCAAACCAAGGAACTGGTTATTGACTTTTGCCATACCAAAGAGCCTCTGTGTACGGTCATTGTTCAAGGAGTCGATGTAGAGGTGGTCCATTCCTACTTGGGGACCACATTAATGACAGGTTGGATTAATCTTGGAACACAGAGGAACTATATAAGAAGGGACAGAGCAGGGTTTTTTTTCTGAGGAGACTGCGTTTTTTTAATGTGAGAAGTGACATCCTTCACATCTTCTATAACTCTGTGATGGCCAGTGTGATATTCTATGCTGTGGTGTGCTGGGCTGGTAACATCACTTCAAGAGAGACACACACCAAATCAATAAGCTAATTAAAAGGGCAAGCTTAGGTACAGGTTGCACTCTGGACCCCCTGGAGGTAGTAGCAAAGAAGAGAATTTAAACAAAACTGAGTGCCATTATGAACAATGTGGCACATCCTCTCTCTGACACACTAACACTGAGGACTTTTACCCAATGAATTATTCAGCAGAATACCAACCTTTATACCAACAGCAATATGTCTGCAAAATGATTGTGACTATGACAGCCAAGTCAGAACTTTTCTTTCTTTTTAATTTTCTTGCTTTATAGTCATCCAACATGTGTTCAGACCAAAGTATGTGTATTTATTTGTTTTTGTTTGCTTGTTTGTTTAAAGAGCTTCTGTAAAAAGCCAAATTTCCCCTTAGGGGCAAATAAAGGTCTATCTAATCTAAATCTAATGAGATGCTAAAATATAGACATCTTTACTGATTAATTATACAAGGTACTCCTAGAGATTTCTGCCAGTGGCAGATCAACACCCCAAAAAGATTGTCCAAATACTCTTGTCTGTACATTATTTTACCTGAAGTTAAAAGTCTCATTCTTCCCCTGGATGACTGGGGTTGGTTATGAGCTGTAAGAAAACCATGGGATATTCTTAACCACACTTTGCTCTTTCACATGTTACAATATGATTTTTATCCTTGAGTATGTTTTTCCACTAAAAAGACACTTTATCTTTTCCATGGTTTATATAATCCTTACATGTCCAAAAATAAAAGAGTAATAAACAAAATGATGGACCTGCTTATGAAGAGATTGAGGTACATACAAGATATCATTTGGAACATTGTCATGGGTGTCTTGATTCGTATTAGTCTTTTTTATTATTGTTACAGAAAAATTAAAACATCTCCCCCATGCCTCTATTTTATTCAGTTGGCAGCAGTTTTAAATTACCTTTAATTTATTTTAATTATCTTCATAGATAGATAGATACATAGTACTTTATTTGTCCAAAGAGGCAAATTTAACATTACTAAGTATAGGCCTTGAGTGGTGTGCTGCCTGTAGAAGGAGCTGCAGCACCATCAGTACTCCTTTCCTGTGCCTCTCATACAGAATATGTTTCTGTTTGAAAGAAAATTGAAACATGTGTTAGGTGGGGCTGAATGGTGAACAAATACTCTTCTGTTAGACTGTTTTAAAATAAAGATTAATTACAATTAAGTATACTGTAATTTACATTTAATTTTTTAAACTGGTAGTTGTTAATGTATAGGTAAAATGTGATTATTTATTTCAGTAGAGATTGCTAATGGACATTAAAAACATTTTAGTAATTAGTACTTTACAAGCTGAGAAATTGAAACAAAACAAGAAGACTAAGTGGTAAATGAGATGAATACAATTAAAACTATAGAAGGCATACTGCAGTACTCAAAGAACATACAGTACATACAGTAACTGAATTAGAAAAGAAAAGGCAAATTACAAAATCAGTTGTATTACTCTTAGTAAGCTATGATTAAAGAAAAGAAAAGAGCCTCAAATGATAGATTCATGTAGCTGAGTTGTTGGTCTTGATATGATACAAAGTTACATTTGTAAGAAAATTCTGTAGTTATGGCATATAAACTGGAATATAAGCCTTAAATTTTGTTGATTTTTATGAAGTCCTAGTAAAACTTACTGCTGGGTGATTTTTTTTCCTTAATGATGGTTCTTATTACTTTATTTTCCAATATTAAAGGTTTCTTTATAATGCTGAAACAAATAATGAGTTCCACTTTCTGCTATTTTGTCAGTAATTAGCACCATCAGTAGATTATTGATTAAGTGTGTTACATGTTATGTTTGAAGTACCTAAAGAGCAACATTTTTGCAATTACCAGTTAATAACATGTATTATATTTTGTGTCACAGGGTGCAATTATTAATAATCTGAGTGCCAATGCAAGTTATGTAATCCAAGTGGTTGCTGTGTGTATGAACGGACAATATGGGAGACACGGTGACACGCTGATAGTTGACATGCCTTTGGATGATCCTGGTAAGCCTTGTGGTATTGTCCACAAACAAAAACAGATCATGAAACTACCAGTCATTCTTTTGCAAACCAGTTACCATTTAAGCCAATTGGATTGTGTGAGTAAGAAATCAATGCTGTCTATAGAACATACTACAGAATAGACACAAAACAGACATTTTACCCCTTGTGTGTGTGTACTTATTTGTCTGCAGCAGCATATTGCTTAACAATGAATTTTGGATTTTCACCACTATATATAATTCTTCCCCAGGAAAGCTGGCAATGTGATGCCTGCTTCTGTTGGATTCATGTTACACAAACAGTAGCTGATATTTTATTATTTTCCCTGGTGTTTTTTTTCATTATTTTTTGATATTTTCACATTTTGATTGTTCAGAAACACTTTTTTTTGTGAAGTAAGGTAGATGTTTAGTAAACACAGTTGCGACTTGGACTATAGTCGGACAGTATTTTTTTTTTTAAATCACATGACGGCACTGATTTTTAAAAACACAGCGCTTCTTAAATCACCGGTGATGGGACTGCCTATGACGGGACTGCCTATGATTCGCTCAGGTGTTTTCCTCAGTTTGCATTTATACTGTACTTGGGCAAGGTCTATAAATATATTTCCAGTTATAAACCTCTTTTTCCCCTAATATAATTCACTTTCTTAAATTAAAAAAGTAGATGTTGAAAAAAGAAAAAATCAAACGTTTTGTTTAATTAAAAAAAAAAAAAAATTTAGAGCATATTTTGTTATCCTTTATTGGAATTAGTATTAACTACCTTTGAAGTTACATTTATAACGTCTTTCATTAAAATACAATTATATTTTTTTCATTAAAATACAATAATATCTGTTAAGTAAGTTGTGAATACCACCTTTTTTAGTTTAAAAGCCCGTTTTACAAGTGTACTTGTTTAATCAGTGTCTTTCACATTTTATCCACCGGGCTTTCTGTTATATTGTATGGCTTAGTATGAAATTAAACATATTGTGAAATTTGATAAATTCACATAAAATGACCATCTTGTGTCTGTACCCTTTCAGAAATCTATGTAAGGCAAGCATTTGCTGAGTTAGTATATGTTACATTTTAATTGGGTAAAGTGGTTTTAAACAGTTCATATGTTACAATTCTAAACATACATTTCTAAATCGTATAATTAGATAGATTTTAGTTTCACTGAGTGGTTGACTATCTGTAGCTTGCCTAGGTCGTGGGTCACCAACTCTTGGAGAAGCCAAGTTTTGACAGTTATATGTGTGCTCATGGACAGAAAAAGTCCTGCATTTGCATTGGAACCATCATTTGTAATGATTTTGGGTCACCTAGGCCAGGGGTCGCCAACTCTGGCCCTGGAGGACCAGCATGGCTGCAGGTTTTCATTCTAACCCTTTTTTTAAATGTGTGCCCTCTTTGTGCTGCTAATTAACTTCTTGTGAATTCATTTTAATTGAATTGCTTTCTTAAGGTTTGTTCCCCTGAATTTCTTCATCATTCCTCCGAATTGCTTCATTTCTTTCCTTAAATGGCACCCAAACAAAAATGTTAAGTGAGGGAGTCAACTGAAGACCAACTAAGTCAGGCCTTAAACTCCAACCAATTTCATTCCAACCAGCTGCTTAATGGGATGCTGATTCTTGTTGTTAATTAAACCTGTTCTTTAATTCCGTGGCTTGTTGCTGCTCTCGTGGTGTATTAGCAGAAATTCCTGAAGTTGTTGATTTTCTGTTTCTAAGAGCACTGTTAAAATATTTTGAGGACCTGAGCAGATCAGCATTCCTGAGACCTCCATCTTTCTTTATTTTCAGATATTGTATGATGGACACCAGTTGTTTTGGCTCATTTTGTATCTCATTATTGTTTGGCTGCTAATTAAGGAAAAAAAACAATGAAGGGGTCTACGTCTTCAAGAGCAAATCAATTAAAATTAGTTCAAAAGAAGTTAATTAGCAGCAAAAACAGGTCACTCATTAAGAAAAGGGTTAGAATGAAAACCAGCAGCCACAGTGGTCCTCCAGGGCCAGAGTTGGCGACCCCTGGCCTAGGTGACCCAAAATCATTACAAATGATGGTCCCAATGCAAATGCAGGACTTTTTCTGCCCATGAGCACACATATAACTGTCAAAACTTGGCTTCCCCAAGAGCTTGAATAAAAACATAAAATTTGAATATGGATAGAAAGATAATATATACAGAAAGGGAAAATTATATGTATTGCAAATTTCATTATCTATATCTATGTTATATATTATGCCAAATTAATTTTTTGACATTAATATAAATTATTGGGCAGATATAACAGTTATGTTTTTTCTTCTAGTATACTATACAGTATGTGTTTAAGGTACATTTGGTAATTAGGTAGTACTTGAAACCAATTTTCTGGTAATATACTTTTAAGTTGCACATCCAAAGAAACAGAAGATTTTATGTTTTCAATGAAAAATGTGTTAAAATTATGAATTTATATTTGTTCATGCACTCCAAAAAAGAAGGGTTGTTATCTCAAAGTTAAATAAATAATAATTATTACATTTCTTTATAATCATAAATACCTTAAATGATTAGTTTTTGTAATGTTCAGAGTGAATAGAATGTGTGTTGTTTTTATTATATTGCCCCATATCCCCACTGGAGCAAAGACAGCAAAAAACTTTATCTGTTCATGGAGAAATGAAGTAGGCTAATATTTAGAAAATAACAATTTTTCAATTTAAGTTACTGCAACAGAACATTATTGATTGCTGCCTTAAAAAGTAAACAGAGAATTACAATTAATAGAAAATGATAAACTTCTTAATGTTAAGTCTGGTGAAATGTAGAAATGACATGGCTCCAATACCTTTACAATAAAGGATGTGATTTATTTTATTGCCTTTCATTTTCTCCCTGCTTTAGTCATAATTAGAAGTTCTAATGAATAGTGTTGATATTGATAATACTTTAATACATTTTTAAGTTTTTAACTGTGAACACAATTTTATAGAGATTTTATAGGCTAAAATGTTTAATAAGATCAAGCTGAATGTTAAGGTAATCTTATCATCTCTGAATAGAAACTTCAGTTGCTTATATGTGATCAAATTAAGCATAAAATAGTAGGGTATTGTAATTGCTTTTTTAAATTGCATTTCCTTTCTACTAAATTTTAATGAAAAAAAAATCTTTATGACTTCATTATCCCTATGAAATACTGGGTACAGCCTGTAGACTTTTACTTCAACAATCTTAAGCACAACAGTTAATTTTTCCTTTATTACTTAATTTGGCACCCTTTTTGTTTTAAAGTAATTAAGAATCTAATTTATGCATATTCACTACTTCTGTTTATTTATTGCATATTATTTCCCATGAAATATTGTTACTTCTTAAATGTTGCTCATGTTTAAATTGTGGTTTTATAATTCTTGTTGAAGAAATGAGAACACAGTCACTTAAAGTAAGTTGTACAGAATGAATACATTTTTTGGATGATATGATACAAATAAGCAGAGTACCAGTATGTCACTGAAAATTTTATAAAACTTTAAATTATTTTAATTCACAAATAGATAAAGTTTAGTTCCATGAATATAAATGTTAATTGTCTACATCTATTGTACATAGTGTGTTTACTTTTTTTCATACATACACTTAATCAGCAAAGTGGTGCAGTGGTAGCGCTTCTGCCTCACAGTAAGGAGACCAGGGATCGTGTCCTGGGTCCTCCCTGTGTGCAGTTTGCATGTTCTCTTTGTGTCTGCATGGGTTTCTTCCAGGTGCTCCAGTGTCCTCCCACAGTCCATAGACTTACAGGTTAGGTGGATTGGCATTTCCTAAATTGGCTGTAGTGGGTGATTGGGGTGTGCATGTAGATGTTTGTGTTTGTGTGTGTGTGTTTTGTGTTTGCCCTTCAATGGATTGGTTCCTTTGTCCAGGGTTTGTTACTGCCTTGCACCCTATGCAAGCTGGGATAGGCTCCAGCAGAACCCCGTGACTCTGTTCAGGACTAAGCAGGTTAGAAAATGAATTTTCTTTTTTTTTTCTTTGATTGTCTAGATACTATTACTGTTTCACGTAACAGTGTTATTGTTATTAGAATATAGTGAATATGAATGTGTTAGTTCTTGCCTTGAACCTGATGCTGATGCGATAAGCTCCAGATGTTTGTATCCCTGAGTGTGTTTGATAAAAGAGTGATGGATGATTATAAGCAATGTTTTTTTTTCTTTTTTAATATATTGTTGCTGTTAATTGAGATGCTTTACAAATGTTCATTTTGAAATACTAATTTTTTGAAAAAAATTGAGAAAGTACCTTTAATTAAAATTGTACTTATACAAAAATATTTTTGTTGTACAGTTGCTTCAGTTTACATTTTGATTACAATAGTAGTTTTAAAATTAAAACTAAAACACTTAAATATAAATATTCCAGAACATACATAAATTAATGTTTAAAATTCAGTATTGAGAATGAAGAATGAAGAATGGGTTAATTACAATTGTAATGTATTTAAAATTTTAATTAAGCAAAGTTCTTAATCAAAATTATATATCAGCTTATTATGTAAATTAAGTTTATCTTTAAAACTGTTTAATATATATTGACCATTATTTCAAACAAAAGCTTTGGTGTTGTTTCTATGAATATAAACACAATAAATATATGAATAAACTAAATTTATAGTGTTTATATAATGGTGATAAATCTGATTATCACAAATAGGAAATTATTTTTTAAATGCAAGAACAATTAATAATACTAATAATTCGTTTTGTTTTAATTATCCCCCATTCATGATGGGAGGAATTTTAATATGCATTCTACATCTACAGATTGTTCTATGTGCTACAAAAAAAAAATTCTAACAATGAAAGAAGATACCAGATTCTGTAGAATTCATGTTTTTCCCCAGTGCAAATATCTTTGTTGGCTTAGCCAGATACAATATGTGGAGCGGATACATTTATATAAAAATATTCACAGACATAACTAGTTGTTCCGGAAGCATGTTGCTTTTTACAAATCCAATAGAAAATATTGGAAGACTGCTAAACTATGACCAAGGGTGACATTCGGTTCTTTAGATTTATGTATTTTTTTCATGGACACTGCACATTTCCAAACATTCATTTTTACTTTAATGTCAGAGTGATTAACAAGGGAAGGAAAAATTCAAATATAACTCATTTTCAACAGTACATTTGCACTTTCATGATGGCCAACTTTCTGTATCTACAAATATTATTTTTAATTAAAAGTAATGTTCTAATAAACTTGGAGTTTTTGGCATTAGAGAGTACAAAGTTGGTTTTGTGTTTGCCTTTTTTCCTGTTTTGTCAATCAAAAATTATTATAAGTTGTTTTTATCTTTCAGTGACAGATCCCTTTCCTGAATCAAATGTTACAGAGGATCCAACTAGTGAAGAAGAGGTAATGCTATTAACAGGAAATATTACTGTTACTGCTACAGAAGTAACCTACTATATAGATGTTGAATGTTGAGCTACCAGTCAGTGAATTTTAAATTATGGAAACTCGTACAAATAAAAAACATTATTGTGTGCAGTAACGAGTAGTAAAACTACATAACTTACCTTTACATTTTTTAAACTTAGAAGTTAAATGAACCTTTTAAATCAAAAATTACAAATAATAATAATAATAATACATTTTATTTATATAGTGCCTTTCCCAATCATTTTTTAACTTCCACACTGTAATCCCAGGCCTCTGTTAACGTTCAGGTTATTAGATAGTGAAATGACTAATGAAAGGCAAGCATAGAAATTAGATATTAGAATTTGAATTGATTTCTTGTGCTTTTAAGAATTAGATGCCAATACTTTAATTTATGTTGTTATTTCCAGCGGTTATTAGTGTTTATTCTATACCTGAAACCCGTTCTTATTGATAGAAAAGGTGTATTTTTCAGATCATTTAATGACTACAAACTCCTCTGGCAAATTCTGTAAAATAACTTGTTTGCCATTAAGTCTACAGAGTACATTTACCAGTTTTAAAGAATTGCCTTTTAATTGATATCTGATAATCCTAATAAACCTTGAATACAGAGAACCTGCTGTCCGCTTTTTAAAAAATCTTTGCTGTGAATTGCAGTACCTGAGATAATAGATTGGTAATTTTGGCTAAACAGCAATATTGAAATTCTTTCTTACATGTCTATGTTGTTTGTTACTTTGTTACTGTAGAAAACTTTTTCTAGAGGTTCCCTGATATTGTTGTTTTCACTGGCCTATCTGTGTAAACCTTTTTCAGTTACTACTCAATGTGTCATTGAAAATGTAACAAAAGGTTCCATATTTCTTTGCACTAAAAAAGGATAATTGGCAAAATGTTAAAATTGTGGCAAACAATGTCAGCTTTTAATAAAAGTGTGATGTTACTTGATTCAGTAGTTTTTTGCATTTGCACTTTTCTAGTCAGCATTATTAAACATTTTTTAGGTTCTCATTTTTTTTAATTCACTTCAGTTTCAGTTCAGTTCAAACTTTGCTATAATATGATGTTGCAAAATAGCTCAGAAAGTACATTCTAAACATTAGTGGAAATACAGGACATTTAACCAAAAATTGACAAGAAAATAAATCTAAAGAAATCCATGGCTGTTAATGAACATGAAATCTTGATACAACTCTTTAACTAGGATGCGAGGCCTTTTCACTTGGCAGTAAAATAAGACTGCTGTCTAATATAATGTCTACAGAAATAGTGGCAAAATAGGGTGAAATTCTACAATCAGTTATACTCTACAAAGGCAAGTCATTAAAAATTTTAATAAATTAAAAAAAATGATTGAACTACAATCCTAAAATATAGTTAAGTAGGTTCTGCGAATGTATGAATGCATGAATGAGGAATTTGAGTACCTACTATATGTTTGTGAAGACCTAGATTAGACCAAGTTGTCAAATTGAAGTGATGGTTACTGTTCCAGCCTCATGGCATCAAAATCCTGAGTTGCGATTCTTGCCCATGTGTTCATGTGGATTTTTTCAAGGTACTTCAGCAAAGTCTTGCAGGGTCATCCTGGTTTAACTCTGCATAGGTTCAGGCCACCATCACTCTGTATTAGATTAATGAATGAACAGATTAGACCACACAATCCCTGCCATCAAGTGTACATGCCAAGATGAAAACAAAACACTTATAATACTTAAAAGAAAAACATAATTTCAGAAATGCACATTCATGTTCAGAAATTGTCAGATTTATTGTCATTGGCTGCTTGGTTCTTAATGTCTTATTTGTCACAATACACTATACTCTCACTGGTTTACTGTATACTATAGCATTAATTGTTCCTGTAGAATATAAATTATATAAAAATAATACCTTAGGTATTATGCTCTATCACATGTACAGTCAGAAATTAATAAATAAAATATAAAGCATTAGTTTCTTTATAATCAAGCAATAATTATTCAGTTGTGTACTGTATGTGCCAAATTAATTTCATGTTAGCCAGTATTCTGCAATTAAATAATTTCTCTTACAAGATGTGAATGTTTATATTGAGGTGTCACTTTCATTTTCTTTTCCATTTGTTGAACAAGTCTGCTGTTTTCAGCTTGGAATTTATTTTCCACAAAAGCTATGTAGTCTGTATTTTAGATTCCCTTTAAGAACCTTTGTTAAAAAATTAGGTTTGACCAAAGCAACTTTTATCATCCCTAGCATGGAAGCAAATACTTTAAGAGACTGTACTTTTTAAATATGCTTATTAAAGTAAAAAATTATTTGTCTTGTTAATGATTGAGAATTTACATAGTTCAGTTTGCCCTTTTTTGAAGAGAATTCTGAAAATATTACTAGTGGTTTCTTGTTTTGAAACAGGTAGAAATAGAAACTGATTCAAGAGAATCTGTTACAAATGCTGATAACTTCAAGGATGTAACCAGGAAGAAGACTGAAACTTCAAAACCAGTGACAGCAAAATCTGATGGGCCGACGGAACCAAGCAATACAGATGCCATGACCAAAGAGTACTCAGTTAATGGCTATGAAGTATCAAGTACAAAAAAGTCCTTGGAAATTGAGCAAACCTCCTTGCTGATTAGTGAGACCTCTGTGACCGATAAACTCCCTGCCCTTGATTCTGAAACCAAAACTGTAACACCTCCTGGTGAAAAGGTGTACACATCATTTGAACCATGGACAAGTGGCAAAGTTGTTTTTACCTTGACTTCAGTTCAATCAGAGAAAGAAATTGTTACAAATGATGGCAGGGAATTTCAGGCAGAAACTACTTTACGTTCAACCTATTTTCCATCAACAGCTCAAGACTTCTCTTCTACTGTAGACACTGGTTTCAAGACATTTATCACTGAAGAATCAAAGGAAACAAGAATGGAAACGGGTATCAGTGTGTTTCACTCAGAGATGAATACTACTGCTTCCACTGACCTTTTCATTCGGGATATTGTGAGTGAAACTAGCTTTTTTCCAGAAACATCTATTTTGACTGCTACTATTGGCACTTTTGAACAGACTTCTATGGTGACATCCCAAGAGGAGACTGACAGGAGTGATATTTGGGATGAAAAAATATCTAATGTCACCCGATCATACACCGCTGGTGAAAAGGTGTTACAAGATTCCTTTCTTTTACTCAGTACAACACCTGGTCCTTCTCCAATTGAGGTACTTGCGCAGTCTACTAGTTTGGGACCAAGTATTCAACATCCTTCAACTTCTGCTGAAAGTGATGTTCTCTCTCAGACTACCCAGCCAGTCTTTAATGGTGAGAAACCACTTCCAACTACCTCTGGTCCCTTTCTTAGTGAAGTGTTCCTCCGCTCTGACCCTGCCTTACTTGATACAAAAGTGTTGCCACAGGCTTCCCCAGTTGCCTCAGATATTAAGAGTTCCTTGCATGTTACTCCTGCAATGCCCAGTCTTGATGTGTTGCTTCAGCCCACCTTTCCTTCCTCTAGAGATGTATTGCTTGAAAGCTGTACCGCCGCCGCCTCTACTCCTGCTTCTTCTCCTGTTGATTTGCTTCATAGTAAGCTTGACTTTTCCCAGAGTGATGTGTTTCCACAAGTTACAGCTGACTCTGGTAGGGTATCCCTGCATGATTCAGTGAAGCTGTCTGATGGTGATGTGTACCTCCAACCTACCCTCACTTTTTCCTTCAGTGTTTCATCTCCTTGGGCTACCCTTGCTTTGTCTGAGACCTCTATGTTTCACAGTAAAACTGAGACTCTGTTTGAAAGTAAACTTGTATCCAGTGGTAGTATGTCTCTTGCAACCTCTGTGGCCAGGGTGGATAAGCTATCTATACCTACCATTACTTTGTCTAGTGATACTGTACCCCTTCAAACTTTACCTGATTCATTGGGCACTGTACTGTTAGCTTCTGCAACTGATGGGGAAGTCCTTCAAGCTAAAACACCTTCTTCTCAACAAGAATCAACTTTTTCCACTCTTCTTCAGCCTGCTATGTCTTCATCAAGTGAAATGCTTCTAACTGTGACTACACCTGCTTTTCCTGATAGTGAACTTCTTACTTTTAATGCTGAGGGCTCTGGTGAATATCAGCCAGTGGAGCAGACCGGCCATGCTTCAAAGCTTGCAACAAGTGATGCATTATCAGTACTTGTAAGGGCTAGCAAATCGATAGTACAGTCACAGGTTCCATCTTTGGTTTCCAAGTTAAAAATGCCCATATTAGATTCTTTTAAAATCTCTGAAGTAATTAGTCAGGTTCCAGTTAGCAGTGAGGCAACAATGTTTGCTACACCTTTGTATTTTCAAGACATGTTGCACCCTTTAACAAGTGATAGCAGCAAAGCAAGGGAATCTGCAGATGGCTCTGGTAGCTTTGTTGATAATTTACTGAATGGTGTTACTGAAAGCAAAGTCTTCCTGGAGCCTGCACATTCAGTTCACTCTAGTGGTGCTCAGCCTGATACATCTGCTTTATTAAATGCTGAGGGCTTTTTGCTAGCTTCTTTCTCCACATTTGATACTACAGCCCCCCTGGACCATACTTCAACGGAGTCTGGTAAATCAGTTACTCCTGATTCTAGCTTTAAAGTTAGTGAAATATGGCACCATGGTGTCTCCGTGAATGTCTCCCAGGAAGCACATTATACAGCTGCTGCAGATGTCCAACTGTATTCTACCTCCAGGCTATCTCTGCCAGCAGATGGCTGTGGATCTAACTGCAATGTGGTGGCAGACAATTCTTTATCAAGCACAATTTCTCAGATTTCTGCTGATGATTACCCTACAACATCTGCTTTCTTTGACAGTATTGTTAATCTTCAGGCAGCCACTTCTTTAAAGATACTGGGGCAACATAGTACCCCTGCATCTGTTCCTCATGATTTGTTAACAGATGCTACCCCAGAGTTATCTGTTAGTGATCTGGTACTATCACCAACTATTAGGGAGACCCAAAAATTCCTGTACTCCTCTACTGTTCCTAGCAATCAGGAACTGTCCAACCATATTTCCCCTCCATTTGTTCTTCTTTCTAAGACTCAACTTTCTGTTGATAAAACAAATGATATGTACATTTCTGTTACAGCTTCAGCACCCAGCACTAAGAATCCAGTAGCTCGTGTTAATTTGGCTCATCCCTCAGATTCCCACTATGTCTTGTCCCCAACTACTAATCCCGAGGCTGAACGGATACCCCAACATTCTGAAGATGTGTTTATAGAGAGTATTGCTGCTACAGCAATCTACATAGAATCTCAGGAAGAGTTAGAATTTGATTTGGATATAACGCCAGGCCAAAGCACAGAAAGTGAGAACTCTGACCAGACCGCCCACTCATATTCTGTGACAGAATCAACTGAAGTTCATATGTCGTCTGATCCAGCAGGGAGCCAAACATCTGACAGCAAACTCACCACGCCACCAGACATGTTACACAGGACACATTATTCTACATTCCTACTTGGGAATGATAATCAAACAGGTGGCTTTACGGATCGAGCAACGGCTACCGATACTACTAACTGGAAATTTGGAAACTCTGATGATGAAAGCGGGTCTGGTCAAGGAGCATCAGAAAGTCTAAGTGATAATGAAACATCATCTGACTTCAGTATTCCTGACTACACTGACAGAGACTCTGAAGGTACCACTGATCCAGGTAAAGCAGACCTAAGCCTGCTACAGCCCTCAGCATTGTCTTTCACTCCTGCAACTTCAGTTATTCTGAGTCAGGTTAGGTATGATGTACAGTAGAGGAACCAGTAAGATTGCATGATGCCACTAAACCATGAATGTCATCTGATGCTTTGATGGAGCTACTAACAATCAGTAGACTTTTTAGAAAACATAAAGCTAAAACTTCAACAAAATCACATGTAGAGCTGCCCTTGATTTCTGAGTAAGGTATTGTTTGTGGGGTTAGTTCCAGTAGCTTTATTAAAACCTAGCATGCTTCACCTGCCTAGGATCACAAATCTTACTCCTTTCCATCCTAACCATATAGTTATCCTTTTAGTGCCATTTTATGCAAAACTATACATGATTGCTGCTGGACTGCTAAGTATTGTAATGCTTTTCATTCATTCTGTGTTGATCTGTGTCTCTTCATTGTCTCTTCATTTGGCTGTTTCATTTTTGTATATTTTGCTGGCATGAAACACTAAAGTATATTCACTAACAAGTTGCCACTGATGTAGTATAGTTTATGTATTGTTTATAATTAGCAGAATTCATAATATGTTCATTGTGCTGGAATCTTAACATATTTTGCTAAAGCAATAAGAATATGCATATTACTATTTGTATACCTCTGAGTATATAACATACATAAGCTACTGCAATTTCTTTTTTTCAGGTCATTACTTCGCATCTGTATTACAATGCACGTTCATTCACGAATTACACTTTGCAGTCTGCATGAATTTTATCTGTATTTTAGACATTTATTTAATATTATTTTAGCATAATTGTTTAAGTACTGCATGAATTTACCATAAATTTAGAACTGCTGCAAATTTTTGTTTCTTCATGATAATGTAAATTGTG